>NW_022297589.1:0-7599 GCF_002776525.5 Piliocolobus tephrosceles
TAAAAAAAAAAAAAAAAAAAAAAAAAAAAAAAAAAAGAATCGTGTAATTCCATGTGATGAATTTACACATCACAAAGTGGTTTGTCAGAAAGCTTCATTCTAGTTTATTATTATTATTATTATTATTATTATTATTATTATTATTATAGTTTAAGTTCTAGGGTACATGTGCATACCATGCAGATTTGTTACATATGTATACTTGTGCCATGTTGGTGTGCTGCACCCATCAACTCGTTGGCACCCATCAACTCGTCCTTTACATCAGGTATAACTCCCAATGCAGTCCCTCCCCCCTGCCCCCTTCCCATGATAGTTTTTATCTGAGGATATTTCGTTTATCACCATTTGCCTCAGAGCACTCCCAAATATCCCTTGGCAGATTCCACAAAAACAGTATTAGCAAACTGCTCCATGAAAAGTAAGGTGTAACTCTGTGAGATGAATTGACACAACATAATGCAGTTTCTCAGAAAGCTTCTGCTTGGTTTTTATCTGAGGATATTTCGTTTGTCACCATAGGCTTCAATGCACTCCCAAACACCCTACTGCAGATTCCATGAAAACAGTTTTATCAAACTGCTCAAGGAAAAGTGTGGTTTAACTCTGTAAGATCAAATCCCACATCACAAAGCAGTTTCTGAGAAAGGTTCCTTCAAGTTTTTATCTGACAGTACTTCCTACTTCACCATAGTCCTCAATACACTCCCAAATATCCCTTTGCAGATTCTAGGAAAGCAAAGTTCACAAACTGCTCCTTGAAAAGAAAGTGTAACACTGTGAGGTGAATTCACACATAGCAAAGAACTTTCTCAGAAAGATTCTTTCTACTTATAATCTGAGGATATTACCTTTATCACCATAGGTTTCAATGAGATCCACATATACCTTCTCAGATTGACTAAAAACAATGCTAACAAACTGTGCCATGAAAAGAATCATGTAACTCTGTAAGATGAATTCACAAATTCCAAGGAAGTTTCTCAGAATGTTTCCTTCTAGTTTTTGTCTGAGGATATTTCCTTTGTCACCTTAAGCTTTAATGTGCTCTAAAGTATCCCACAGGAGATTCCAAGAAAACAGTGTTAGCAGACAGCTCAATGAAAAGAACAGTGTAACACAGAGAGGTGAATTCACACATTACAAAGCAGCTTCCCAGAAGGCTTCTCTTTTCTTATCTGAGGATATTTCCTTTGTCTCCATAGGCTTCAATGCACTACCAAATATCCTATTGCAGTTTCCATGAAAACAGTGTTATCAAACGGCTCAATGAAAAGGATGGTGTAACTCTGTGAGATGAAATTACACATCACAAAGCTGCTTCTCAGAAAGGTTCTTTCTAGTTTTTATTTGAGGATACTTCCTTCTTCACCCTATGCCTCAATGCTTTCCCAAATATCCCTTTACAGATTCCAGGAAAACAGTGTTAGCGAACTGCACCATGAAAAGAAAGGGTTAAGTCATTCACATGAATTCACACAACAAAAGGAATTTTCTCAGAAAGCTTCCTTCTACTTTTTTATCAGAGGATATTTCCTTTGTCACCATAGGCGTCAATGCGTTCCAAAATATCCCTTCTCAGATTCCCCAAAAGCACTGCTACCAAACTGCTCCATGAAATGAACACTGTATCTCTGTGAGATGAATTCACACATCACAAAGCAGTTTCTCACAAAGTTTCTTTCTAGTTTTTATCTGAGGATATTTCCAGTTTCACCATTGGCCTCAAAGTGCTCCCAAATATCCCTTTGCAGATTCCACGAAAACAGTGTTAGCAAACTGCTCCATGAAAATAAAGGTGTAACTCTGTGAGATGAATTCACACATCACCAAAGGCTTTCTCAGAAAGCTTCTTTCTACCTTTATCTGAGGATAATTTCTTGTCACCCTAGGCTTCAATGCTATCCAAAATATCCCTACTCAGATTCCCCAAAAACAGTGATAAAAAATTGATCCATATAGAGATTTGTGTAACTCTGGGAGGTGAATTAACACATCACAAAGTGGTAAACTAGAAAGCTACTTTCTAGTTTTTATGTGAATGCATTTCCTTTGTCACCATAAGCCTCAATGCGCTCTGAAATATGAAATTGCAGATTCCTAGGAAACAGTGTTAGCAAACTGCTCAATGAAAACAACAGTGTACCCCTGTGAGATGAATACACACATCACAAAGAAGTTTCTCAGAAAGCTTCTTTCTAGTTTTTATATGAGGATATTTCCTTTTTCACCATAAGTCTTGGTGCACACCAAAATATCCCTTTGCAGATTCCGTGAAAACAGTGTTAGAAAACTGCTCCATGAAAAGAAAGTTGTAACTCTGTGAGATGAATTCACACATCACCAAGAAGTTTCTCTGAAAATTTCTACTTAGTTTTAATCTGAGTATATGTTCTTTGACACCATAGGCTTCAGAGTGATCCAAAATATCCCTTCTCAGATTCCCCAAAATCAGGGCTACCAAGCTCCTCCATGAAAGGAAAGGTGTAACTCTGTGAGATGATTTCAGAAATCAAAAAGCAGTTCATAAGAAAGCTTCTTTCTAGTTTTTGTCTCAGGATATTTCCTTTGTCACCAAAAACTTCAATGCACTCTGAAATATCATATTGCAGACTCCAAGAAAACAACGTTAGCAAACTGATCAAGGAACAGAACAGTGTAATGCTGTGAGATGAATTCACGCTTCAAAAAGCAGTTTCTCACAAAGCTTCTTTCTACTTTTTTTCTGAGGGTATTTCCTTTGTCACTAGGCTTCAATACACTCAAAAATGTCCTATTACAGACTCCACAAAGACAGTGTTATCAACTGGCTCAAAGAAAAGCATGATGTAGCTCTGTGAGAAGAATTCACCCGTCACAAAGCAGTTTCTCAGAAAGCTTCTTTCGACTTTTTATCTGACGTTAATTCCTTTTTCACAATAGGCCTCAATGTGCTCCAAAATATTACTTTGCAGATTCCCTGAAAACAATGTTAGCAAGCTACTCCATGAAAAGAAAGGTGTAACTCTGTGAAATGAATTCACACATCACAAAAAACTTTCTCAGAAAGCCTCTTTCTAGTTTTTATCTGATTATATTTCCTTAGTCACCATAGGTTTCAATGCGTTCCAAAATATCCCTTCTCAGATTCCCCAAAAACAGTGCAATCAAACAGACCCAAGAAAGGAATCACGTAACTCTGTGAGATTAATTCACAAATCACAAAACAGTTTCTCAGAAAGTATCTTTCTAGTTTTGGTCTGAGGATTCTTCTTTATTCACAGTAAGTTTCAATGCACTCTGAAATATCACATTCCAGATTCCAAGAAAACAGTGTTAACAATCTCCTCAATGAAAATAACTGTGTAACTCTGTGAAATTAATTCACACATCACAAAGCAGTTTCTCAGAAAGCTTCTTTTTGATTTTTCTATGAGGATATATCCTTTGTCAACAGAGGCTTCATTGACCTCCCAAATATCCTATCACAGATTCCAAGACAAAAGAGTTAACAAACTTCTCAATGAAAAGAATTATGTAACTCTGTGAGATGAATTCACACATCACAAAGCAGTTTCTCAGAAAGCTTCTTTTTGGTTTTTCTATGAGGACATATACTTTGTCAATAGAGGCTTCATGGACTTCCCAAATATCCTATTGCAGATTCCAAGACAAAAGCATTAGCAAACTTTTCAATGAAAAGAATGGTATAACTCTGTGAGATAAATTGGCACATCAGAAAGCAGTTTCACTGAAAGCTTCTTTTTGGTTTTAACTTGAGGATATTTTCTTTGTCAACATAGGATTCAAGCGCCCCCAAATATAATATTGCAGATTCCACGAAAACAGTCTTATCAAACTGCTCAATGAAAAAAACGGTGTACCTCTGTAAGATGAATTCACACATCACAGAGCAGTTTCTCAGAAATCGTCTCCCTATATTTTATCTGATGATATTTCCTTTGTCACTACAGGACTCAATGTGCTCCTAAATATCCTACCTCAGATTCCACAAAAACAGTGTTATCAAACTGCTCAATGAAAAGAATGGTGTAACACTGTAAGACGAATTCACACATTGCAAAGCAGTTTCCACAGAAAGCTTCTTTCTAGTTTGAATCTGAGGATATTTCCTTTGTCACCATAGGCATCAATTTGATAGAAAATATCCCTTTTCAGATTCCCCAAAAACAGTGCTACCAAACTGATCCATGAAAAAAAAGCTGTATCTCTGTGAAATGAATTCACAAATCAGAAAGCAGTTTCTCAGAAACCTTTCTAGGTTTTCTCTAAGGATATAATCTTTGTCATCATAAGATTCAATGCACTCCGAAATGTAACATTGTGGATTCCAAGAAAACAGTGTTAGCAAACTGCTATATGAAGAGAACAGTGTAACTCTGTGAGATAAATTCACACATCACTAAGCAGTTTCTCAGAAAGCTTCCTTCTAGTTTTTATCTGAGGATATTTCCTGTTAATCCATAGGCCTCAATATACTCGCGAATATTCCTTTGCAGATTCCACGGAAACAGTGTTAGCAAACTGCTCCATGAAAAGAATGGTGTATATCTGTGAGATGAATTCACACATCACAAAGCAGTTTCTCAGAAAGATTCTTTTTAGATTTTGTCTGAGGATATTTCCTCTGTCACCATAGGCTTCAAAGCAATCAAAATATCCCCTCTCAGATTCCCCAAAAAAAGTGCTACCAAACTGCTCCATGAAAAGAATGGTGTAACTCTCTGAGACTAATTCACACATCACACACCAGTTTCTCAGAAAGCTTTTTATAGTTTTTATCTGAGGATATTTCAGTTGACACCATATGCTTCAATGCAATCCAAAGTACACCTACTCAGATTCAACAAAAACAGTGCTACCAAACTACTCCATGAAAATAGTGGTGTAACTCTGTTAGTTGAATTCACACATCACAACACCGTTTCACAGAAAACTTCTATCTAGTTTTTATTTGAAGATATTTCCTTTTTCACCAGAGGCCTCAACTCGCTCCCAAATATCCCTTTGTAGATTCCACGAAAAGTGTTAGCAAACTGCTCTATGAAAAGAAAGGTGTTACTCTGTGAGATGAATACATGAATCACAAGGAAGTTTCTCAGAAAGCTTCTTTGTAGTTTTTATCAGAGGATATTTCCTCTGTCACCATAGGCTTCAATGCAATCCGAAATATCCCTTCTCAAATTTGCCATAAACAGTGCTCTCTAAGTGATCCATGAAAAGAATCATGTAACTCTGTGAGATGAATTAGCACATCACAAAGCGCTTTCTCAGAGAGCTTCTTTCTAGTTTTTATATGGGGATATTTCCTTTGTCAAATTAAACTTCAAAACGCTCTGCAATATCCCATTGCAGATTCCAAGAAAACAGAGTTAGCAAACTGCTCAATGAAAACAACAGTGCAACTCTGTGAGATGAATTCACACATTGCAATGCAGTTTCTCAGAAAGACCCTTTCTACTTTTCATCTCAGGAAATTTCTTTTTTCATTGTAGGCCTCAATGCGCTCACAAATTTCCCTTTGTGTATTCCACGAAAATAGTGTTAGCATACTGCTCCATGAAAAGAAAGGTGTAAATCTGTGAGATTAATTCACATACCACAAACCAGTATCTCAGAAAGATTCTTCTTGGTTTTTGTCTGAAGATATTTGTCATCATAGGCTTCAATGAGCTCCCAACTATGCTATTGAAGATTCCACAAAAACAGTGTTAGTACACTGCTCCAAGAAAAGAATGTTGTAACTCTGGGAGATGAATTCACATATCACAAAACAGTTTCGTAGAAAGTTCTTTCTTTTATTATCTGAGGATATTTCCTTTTTCAACATAGGGTTCAAAGCAATCGAAAATGTCCCCTCTTAGAGTCCCCAAAACAGACCTACCAAACTGCTCCATGAGAAGAATGGTGTAACTCTATGAGATGAATTCACACATCAAAATGCTGTTTCTCAGAAATTTTCTTTCTAGTTTTTTTTTTATATATATACTTTAAGTTCTAGGGTACATGTGCATAACATGCAGGGTTCTTCCATATGTACATCTGTGCCATGTTGGTGTACTGCACCCATCAACTCGTCAGCACCCATCAATTCATCATTTATATCAGGTATAACTCCCCAGTGCAATCCCTCCCCCCCTTCCCCTTAATAGGCCCCAGTGTGTGATGTTTCCCTTCCCGAGTCCAAGTGATCCCATTGTTCAGTTCCCACCTATGAGTGAGAACATGCAGTGTTTGGTATTCTCTTCTTGTGATAGTTTGCTAAGAATGATGGTTTCCAGCTGCATCCATGTCCCCAAAAAGGACGGAAACTCATCGTTTTTTATGGCTGCATAGTATTCCATGGTGTATATGTGACACATTTTCTTAATCCAGTCTGTCACTGATGGACATTTGGGTTGATTCCAAGTCTTTGCTATTGTAAATAGTGCTGCAATAAACATACGTGTGCATGTGACTTTCTACTAGAATAATTTATAATCCTTTGGGTATATACCCAGTAGCGGGATGGCTGGGTCATATGGTACATCTAGTTCTAGATCCTTGAGGAATTGCCATACTGTTTTCCATATTGGTTGAACTAGTTTACAATCCCACCAACAGTGTAAAAGTGTTCCTATTTCTCCACATCCTCTCCAACACCTGTTGTTTCCTGATTTTTTAATGATTGCCATTCTAACTGGTGTGAGATGGTATCTCATTGTGGTTTTGATTTGCATTTCTCTGATGGCGAGTGATGATGAGCATTTTTTCATGTGTCTGTTGGCTGTATGAATGTCTTCTTTGGAGAAATGTCTGTTCATATCCTTTGCCCACTTTTCGATGGGGTTGTTTGTTTTTTTCTTGTATATTTGTTTGAGTTCTTTGTAGATTCTGGAAATGAGCCCTTTGTCAGATGAGTAGATTGCAAAAATTTTCTCCCATTCTGTAGGTTGCCTGTTCACTCTGATGGTAGTTTCTTTTGCTGTGCAGAAGCTCTTTAGTTTAATGAGATCCCATTTGTCAATTTTGGCTTTTGCTGCCGTTGCTTTTGGTGTTTTAGACATGAAGTCCTTGCCCATGCCTATCTGCTGAATGGTACTACCTAGATTTTCTTCTAGGGTTTTTATGGTATTAGGTCTAACATTTAAGTCTCTAATCCATCTTGAATTAATCTTCGTATAAGGAGTAAGGAAAGGATCCAGTTTCAGCTTTCTACTTATGGCTAGCCAATTTTCCCAGCACCATTTATTAAATAGGGAATCCTTTCCCCATTTCTTGTTTCTCTCAGGTTTGTCAAAGATCAGATCGCTGTAGATGTGTGGTATTATTTCTGAGGACTCTGTTCTGTTGCATTGGTCTATATCTCTGTTTTGGTACCAGTACCATGCTGTTTTGGTTACTGTAGCCTTGTAGTATAGTTTGAAGTCAGGTAGCGTGACGCCTCCAGCTTTGTCCTTTTGCCTTAGGATTGTCTTGGCAATGCAGGATCCTTTTTGGTTCCATATGAACTTTAAAGCAATTTTTTCCAATTCTGTGAAGAAACTCATTGGTAGCTTGATGGGGATGGCATTGAATCTATAAATAACCTTGGCCATACTGCCCAAGGTTATTTATAGA
>NW_022297589.1:7699-10080 GCF_002776525.5 Piliocolobus tephrosceles
ACTGTAGCCTTGTAGTATAGTTTGAAGTCAGGTAGCGTGACGCCTCCAGCTTTGTCCTTTTGCCTTAGGATTGTCTTGGCAATGCAGGATCCTTTTTGGTTCCATATGAACTTTAAAGCAATTTTTTCCAATTCTGTGAAGAAACTCATTGGTAGCTTGATGGGGATGGCATTGAATCTATAAATAACCTTGGGCAGTATGGCCACTTTCACGATATTGATTCTTCCTATCCATAAGCATGGTATGTTCTTCCATTTGTTTGTGTCCTCTTTGATTTCACTGAGCAGTGGTTTGTAGTTCTCCTTGAAGAGGTCCTTTACATCCCTTGTAAGTTGGATTCCTAGATATTTTATTCTCTTTGAAGCAATTGTGAATGGAAGTTCATTCCTGATTTGGCTCTCTGCTTGTCTGTTACTGGTGTATAAGAATGCTTGTGATTTTTGCACATTAATTTTGTATCCTGTGACTTTGCTGAAGTTGCTTAACAGCATAAGAAGATTTTGGGCTGAGACGATGGGGTTTTCTAAACATACAGTCATGTCATCTGCAAACAGGGACAATTTGACTTCTTCTTTTCCTAACTGAATACCCTTGATTTCTTTCTCTTGCCTGATTGCCCTAGCCAGAACTTCCAACACTATGTTGAATAGGAGTGGTGAGAGAGGGCATCCCTGTCTTGTGCTAGTTTTCAAAGAGAATTTTTCCAGTTTTTGCCCATTCAGTATGATATTAGCTGTGGGTTTGTCATAAATAGCTCTTATTATTTTGAGGTACCTTCCATCAATACCGAATTTGTTGAGGGTATTTAGCATGAAGGGCTGTTGAATATTCTCAAAAGCCTTTTCTGCATCCATTGAGATAATCATGTGGTTCTTGTCTTTGGTTCTGTTGATATGCTGGATTACGTTGATTGATTTGCGAATGTTGAACCAGCCTTGCATCCCAGGGATGAGGGACACTTGATCATGGCGGATAAGCTTTTTGATGTGCTGCTGAATCCGGTTTGCCAGTATTTGATTGAGGATTTTTGCATCGATGTTCATCAGGGAGATTGGTCTAAAATTCTCTTTTTTTGTTGTGTCTCTGCCAGGCTTTGGTATCAGGATGATGTTGGCCTCATAAAATGAGTTAGGGAGGATTCGCTCTTTTTCTATTGATTGGAATAGTTTCAGAAGGAATAGTATCAGCTCCTCCTTATACCTCTGGTAGAATTCAGCTGTGAATCCATCTGGCCCTGGGCTTTTTTTGGTGGGTAGGCTATTAATTGTTGCCTCAATTTCAGAGGCTGCTATTGGTCTTTTCAGGGATTCAAATTCTTTCTGGTTTAGTCTTGGGAGAGTGTAAGTGTCCAGGAAATTATCCATTTCTTCTAGATTTTCTAGTTGATTTGCATAGAGGTGTTTATAGTATTCTCTGATGGTAGCTTGTATTTCTGTGGGGTCGGTGGTGATATCCCCTTTATCATTTTTTAATGCGTCTATTTGATTCCTCTCTCTTTTCTTCTTTATTAGCCTTGCTAGCGGTCTGTCAATTTTGTTGATCTTATCAAAAAACCAACTCCTGCATTCATTGATTTTTTGGATGGTTTTTTGTGTCTCTATCTTCTTCAGTTCTGCTCTGATCTTAGTTATTTCTTGCCTTCTGCTAGCTTTTGAATGCGTTTGCTCTTGCCTCTCTAGTTCTTTTCATTGAGATGTTAGAGTGTCAATTTTAGATCTTTCCTGCGTTCTCTTGTGGGCATTTAGTGCTATAAATTTCCCTCTACACACTGCTTTAAATGTGTCCCAGAGATTCTGGTATGTTGTATCTTTGTTCTCATTGGTTTCAAAGAACATCTTTATTTCTGCTTTCATTTCGTTATGTACCCAGTAGTCATTCAGGAGCAGGTTGTTCAGTTTCCATGTAGTTGAGCGGTTTTGATTGAGTTTCTTAGTCCTGAGTTCTAGTTTGATTGCACTGTGGTCTGAGAGATAGTGTGTTATAATTTCTGTTCTTTTACATTTGCTGAGGAGTGCTTTACTTCCAATTATGTGGTCAATTTTGGAATAAGTGCGATGTGGTGCTGAGAAGAATGTATATTCTGTTGACTTGGGGTGGAGAGTTCTATAGATGTCTATTAGGTCTGCTTGGTGCAGATATGAGTGCAATTCCTGGATATCCTTGTTAACTTTCTGTCTCGTTGATCTGTCTAATGTTGACAGTGGAGTGTTGAAGTCTCCCATTATTATTGTATGGGAGTCTAAGTCTCTTTGTAAGTCTCTAAGGACTTCCTTTATGAATCTGGGTGCTCCTGTTTTGGGTGCATATATATTTAGGATAGTTAGCTCTTCCTGCTGGATTGATCCCTTTACCATTATGTAATGGCCTTCTTTGTCTCTTTT
>NW_022297591.1:0-3562 GCF_002776525.5 Piliocolobus tephrosceles
GTAAAGAAAAGGACTCCAGAGCAAAGTTAATAAATGGAAGAAAAAAATGTTGCTTGTGTGTATATTCCATGTTAGGCACAATGCAATGTACCTTTGTAATCTCTAATATGAGATATTTTAAAAATATAAACACATTTTTGTAGTTTCAGTAACAAGAAAAACAAGTAATATTGAAATATAAGAAGTGGACAATTTTTAAATAAACAAAGCATATTGATATTCAAGCATATTAAGCCCTTAGATAACTTATGTTAGAAATCAGTAACTTTCTAACAAATAAATAATCCTAAGCCAGGAGCAGTGGCTCTGCCTGTAATACTGAAGCTTTGGGAGGCTGAGGCAGGAGGATTGCTTAAGGTCAGGAGTTCAAGACCTGCCTGAGCAATGTAACAACACCAAAACAAAACAAAATCCAAAGATGAATACAGAAAAAAACATATATAGATGTAACCACATATGAGAATGTAAATTTGAACTCATCACACATTATTATGATTATTAGTTTACTTCTTGGTATTTCCTACTAAAATAGTAGATGGCTGAGGCTGTGTCCTTTACTGATATACAGTGCCTACATAGCAAAAATCTACAAAATTATCTTGAATGGATTAATTTACAAATGCACACATACATGAAAAAAAAGTTAGTATTTAATGCGGGGAAGGTATTATGAATTGAGCACTGTCACTCACTCACTTCTGACCTAGATTCTAAGCTTGGAAACAAAAGCCCACTAAAAAATTCTTCACTCATTCGTATTTCCTTACAGGAAGCTTACATTTCCACAGAAACTTTAACCTTAATATACCCCCAATGAACTTACCTCCTCCAATAAACTTGCTCTTTCTGCATTTTTATATTTTGATTAAGGGTTCTACCCTTGACTCTATCAGTCAGGTTAGTGACAGAGCAATCATCTCCCTTCCTCTAACTCCTATTTCCACTTAGACTCTTAGTTCTTTGCTTTTTGCTTTCTAAAAGTGTCTCTCTTCTTTACTACATCTTCACTCTCATTTTCTTCCTTTGAAACCACTACAATAAACTTTTAATTGGCTTTTCTGCTTTCAATGTCAACCCTGCTTCAATCAATTTTCCAAAGTGCAGCTATGTTGTTATTCCTTGTCTTGAAATTTCTTAGTGATCCGTCTTTGATGGGATAAAGCAAAAGTCCTTTTGTAGACTGGAAAGGCCTTTTCCCTAATTTGCCGCCTACATCTCTTCACCCTGGTTGCACTGTAAGCTTCACACACACTGAATCACTTACCATTCCTTAGACATACCAAATTCTCACACTTTCAGGTTTCACATCTGCTAGTCTCTGGGTGCCCATTCCAGTCTTAGACAACGGTAGAGTCACATCCATTGTACTAGGCTAAAGTAACACTTCTTCTGGAAGTTAATCTTTCCTTAACTCTCCTTTGCAGACATAATAACTTGCTTTATAACACCTCTGTACTTCCATATAATCCATTATTATACTTATATTACTGTATTATGTGCCTGTCTTCCCTACTCAATTTCTGTGTATCCTCCAGTGTCTGGCACATACTCCCAATTCAAGTTTTTTCCAATGTTTGTTATTGTACAAGTGGTACTGACTGGCAAACATAAGGTGAAACAGGATCACTCAGGTAGACTGAATGACTCAATACATTTTAATTTCAGTATTTATTTAAATCAGATTAATAACAGTCTTGCACTTTTGCATTTTCACAGGTCTAAACTAATATATGTACTCTAACATTCAATGCTAACCAACTGAACTCTGCATGTTAAAGATAAACAAAAAACAAAAAGTTACATTGCTTTCAAAGTAGCATGATACTAATTAGAATATATAGAATTAAAGCATAAAACATAATACTGATTATGTGGCTTCTACTATGTTAATTGGAGGGCAAAATGTTTACATTAAGTAAGACTTAATGGAAAAATTACTATAATTACATTGAATTGTATCTTTAGTTTCTTGACACAACTTATTTTCTTCGCTAATTACCTTGATAATATTTTTGAAATGATTCTGAAATGTTTGAAATTACTGTGTTGTTAATGACTTAAATCAAGAAGAGATAAAAACATGGTACGTTTTAGATATACGAGCAAGAGCATTATTTTGACCTGCCTTTAGAAGCAGAAAAAGAGCTTGCTTCCATGTTACTGTATCCAATTTTCCTTCCTTTTCATAACCAGTATTTCTAAAACATTATCTACTGTATGAAGAAATTTGAATGCCCAGAGCCTGTGTCTAATGTTAATGTCTATTCTAATATAGAAGGTACATGAGATGGAAGAGTGAATGCAAGGTATGTGTCCCATTTTGAGCTTTTTTTGTTCAAAAATGTGTAATTCTTTTCTACAACTTGTATATTAAAAATAAAAAAGTGCCTCTTTAGCTATGCCCTTGTTACTCCACAATGATTTTGGAAGGATGCCTGAGATTATTTTAGGGCCTTAGAGGAAATAAGAACAAAACCAAGTAGCAAACTTATAGTTCATTCAGGAAGAAAGGTAATAGAGTCATCTCTATTAACTAGCTTAATGGGAAGGAAACATAGCTCAGAAAATATAAAATTCAATGCTCTGATGCTTCCATGTAGTAAAACTATGATAGGGAAGGAGAGGAGTGAGAAGTAACAGGTGAAAGGAAAACTGAGCGAATCTGTTGAATTGCAGTGATGATAATAGTAAAAAAATTATAGGTGAACATTTTAAACTACAAATCATCTTTACAATATTTGAAGTTTACCATAAGGTTAGTTTGTTTAATCTTCCTATTGCTATGTTTAATCTTCCTATTCACCCAACGTCTGAATGATGTTCTATTTGTTTCTAAATGTTTAATGCATTGTTCCAAAGATCAGTACAAACATGTGAAAAGCCATCTTTAGAATCTGATATGCTAGTATTCAATATGAACTTTATTTGTTTATATTAGTAAAAAGTATTTCCTTCTCGGTATTTCTTCATAATATGAGACCAGGAAGTTAATCCTGAAGCACTAAAATGTTAAATACGTCACTGAAGAAAAACTTTCTCACCAGCTTTTATTTTGTTCTCAATCTCTGGATTTAGAACACCATCGAGTTATTTCAAGGAATTTTCCAGGCCATATAAACAAGTAACAAAGCTATCAAAGCAAATAAATATGTTACAAAACACGTAAGTGTTGTGAATGATGTTATAATTTATTAAATTTAAAGTATTATAAAAGTATTAATTGATTCAGCACAGTTTTGGTCATTATGAGTGCCCCAATTCACAGAGAATGCTATTCCTCTTTCATATAGAATCAATAAGTGTATTCGACATTATTTCTGAAAGAGCCTAGCATTATGATCTAGATTTAGTGATAAAAATCAAATTTTAGATGTAGTCATTCTTTGACTTTGCTTCCTATGGCATCACTATGTAATCTGTACAGTTTACACTTTACTATCTCTAGTCAACCCAACACCCACTCTGACTCTTAGGTCCACTCAATATAATTTGTTTTCTCTTGTGCATTCTAATTCTAGTGTTGATACTAATTTTAGATGTGAGAACTGAAGCCATTTGCATT
>NW_022297593.1:0-1361 GCF_002776525.5 Piliocolobus tephrosceles
TGATTTTTATTTTTTTCAGCATCTACTAAAATGATTATATGGTCTTCATTCTTGATTTGCTGAATGTGATGTCGCGCGTTTATTTGTGTTTAGTGAATCGTCTTCATATTCCTGGGATGAAACTCATTTGATCATGGCAGATTATCTGTTTATTGTTGTCAAATGGGATTTCCAACTATTTTGTTGAGAATTTCTTGCACCTGTGTTTATCCTGGATATTGGCCTGTGGTTTTCTTTTTGTGTTGTGTCTCAGTCTGGTCCAGGGTCACGCTGTCCTCATAGAACAAGTTTCGATTTTAGCATATGTGCTGCCGTATAGAACAAGTTTCGAAGCGAGCACGTATAGAACAAGTTTCGAAGCCATCCTTCCTCTTCATTCTAGGGGGAATATTTTGAGTAAAATAGGTATTAGCTCTTTTAAAAATGTTTGGTAATTTAGCAGGAAAACCTTGATTCTAGCGTTTTTCTTCGCCGGGAGGCTTTTTGTGACCGCTTTAATTGCATTACTCATTATTGGTCTATTCAGGTTTTTTATTTTTATTTTTTATAGAATTATTTTGGGAATTGGTTATGTGTCTAGAAATTTATTCACTTCTAAATCTCACAGTCCTTCATATTTTTGCGTTATCAATTGCAATGTCTCCTTTTTTATCTACGATTTTGTTTTCTTCTTTGTATCTTTAGTTAAAGCTTGTCAGTTTTGAATTTATTTTTTCTAAAAACACCCCGGCTCTTTGTTCCATTGACTTTTTGTGTTTTTTGTTTCTATTTTTAAAATTTTTTCTCTAACCTTTATGGTATTTTTTCTACTAATTCTACCATTTGACTGTTCTGTTTTGTTCATTACTGGAGGTGTACTGTCAGGATGGCTATTTGAGATCCTTCTATTTTTCTGATGTGGGCATTTATAGTTCTGCACTTTTCCTCTTAGAATTGTCTTTGCTGCATCCCACAGGATTTGTTGTGTTTCTATTCTTATGTTTCAATAAATGTTTAATTTCCTTTTTTTTTTTTTTATTGGTTCATGAGCATGTATTTCAATTTCCATGTATCTGTACAGTTTTTAAAGTTCCTCCTGTTACTGATTTCTACTAGTACTACACTCAGGTCAGAAAAGACACTTCATATGAATTAAGTTTTTAAAAATGTTGGGACTTGTTTTTTGGCCTGACATAATCTGTCCTGTGGAATAATCCACGTGCTACTCAGTAGAATGTGCTTTGTGCAGTTGTGGAGTGGAAAACTGTGAAAATGTCTGTTAGGTCCATTCTGTATAGAGTACAGTTTAGCTGATGACGTTTTGTTGTCTGGATCATCTGTCCATTGACGGTAGTGGGGTGTTGATGATAGTGGAGTGTTGA
>NW_022297594.1:0-15995 GCF_002776525.5 Piliocolobus tephrosceles
TTTTTTTTTTTTTTTTTTTTTTTGAGGGAGTTTTACTCTTGTTGCCCAGGCTGGAGTGCAATGGTGCGATCTCAGCTCACAGCAACCTCCGCCTTTTGGGTTCAAGCAATTCTCCTGCCTCAGCCTCCCGAGTAGCTAGGATTATAGGCACATGCCACCACGCCCAGGTAATTTTTGTATTTTTAGTAGAGAGAGAGTTTCACGATCTTGGCCAGGCTGGTCTCAAACTCCTGGCCTCAGGCTCCCAAAGTTTTGGGATTATAGGTGTGAGCCACTGTGCCTGGCCCATTCATAGCTCTTATCACAGTTTACAGCTTTGTATTTATAGGTAGGATTATTAATGTCTCTTAATTACTCCTATTCGACTGTAAACTCCATGACAGCATGATTCTTGTCTGTCTTGTTACATCCTGACATCTAGTAAAGGCTCAGTAAATATTTGTGAAATAAATAACAGCCTTCCGTTAATTAGGATGAACCTTGACTTTGGCACTGGCTCCACTTTTCTCTCCATTTCAAGCTCTGCCATCATGTAAGCAACATCAATGTCTGTGGATGACTCATCCAACATGTTAGCTTCACTGCCCTTTGATCTCCTCTACTTCAGCAACCTCTGACCACATGCCACTTTCTAAGTCATTACTAGTCATTAGTTTCCTAGACCACCCAATAGGCATGGAGCTGCTCCACTTTAGAATTACTGAACTCTACTAGCCTAATCTTTGGCTACAACCTCCTAGTCCAGTTACTTCTTGGTTCTCAGAACACCCACTCCTCATTCTCTTTCTTTTTTAAAAAAATTTTTGATCAAGGACTCATTTCACAGCCAAACATTTCTCATTCTCATCAAGATCTCCCATCCTTTGATTTCTCCCATTCTGCAGCTCATTATCACCTCATGGCTTCAATCCCTACCCAGTGTAGGTGCCATGGTACATCACTTCAACCACTTTCTTGCTGGCTACTTCACTGCCCTTGCATTTTTAATCTACCATTTATTGAGCAATTACTGTGAGCAACATTACATACATTATCTCTGCAACCTCTCACAAAACCCTTGAGGTAGTATCAGCATTGTCCCCTTTCACAGATAAGGAAACATATTCTAAAAGAGGTGAAGTAGACTTCCAGGGCACTAGTCCTTGCTGGGGTGAGCTGGGTGGGTGGCAGTTAGGTGGCACAGTCTTGAGTGCCTCTGCTGCCAACTGTGAGCAAAGTCTCGCCACTGGCAGCCTGGCATGGCACTCCAACTGTAGCTGTGTCAGTGTGTTATGATGCCCTCCCACATCAACCTGGCTGGAATCTCCACTAGTAAAGTGAAATACTCAAGGCTCAACAGCATAGATGATGGCTACATTGACCTTCAGTTTAAAAAAAGCCCTCCTAAGATCCCCTATAAGGCCACTACACTTGCCACTGTGCTGTTTTTCAATTAGTGCCTTTCTCATTATCATAGGCTCACCTTCTAGCTACATCAGCAAAGCAGGGGTAGACTGGGCAGTTCCAGTCCTGATCATTGACATTCTGGTATTCCTGCCCAGATTACCACCTGCACAGAGCCTACTATGCATCCAAAGGATTACTTCTAGGGCTTACCAGGATTACTTCTAGAGGTTGCTCCTAAAATGACATTCCAAACTTTGATGACTAGCACCCACTTCAGCCCCTAGGAGAAGAGTTACATTGAGACTGTGCCCAGCTTCAGGATATCGAGCAAAAACCAAAGCTAACTGAGGGTTAGGGAATTCTGCAGTTTACAGAAGTTTAACAAAACAATGGCCAGATTTTATGGGTCCATCCCAAAAAATGTTAACAGAGCTTACAATCTGCTAATTAAAACATGCTCTATTTTTCATCTCCTGGCCCTGGAGTTTTTCCATATGAATATGTATTATGGAAGAACAGCAATGCTAACTGTCTGAGAAAATGGGAGGTTATTCTCTAGTGGAAAATGTTGTTCCCACCACCCTCTTTAGAGTTGAACATTTCTTTTAAATAATCTTCATTGTCCATTTGTTCTTGTAGCAAATTGAATAATGCTGTATGTCTAACTTCTTATTACTACGTAATTTATTTTTAAAATATCTCAATATCTAATCTCCTACACTTATGTCTACCTTCATGTTCTGGTGGAAGACCTTGGTAAGGTCAAATATCAGTGTGGGTCCATCTGTAACATTTTTCACTTGTTTTCTTATTGATAACAACCAGGATTTTTTTTAACCACAGAAGAAGTTTTCAAAGTGTAAACCCTTTCTCTATTTACCAATCCTTGGCCAGTTCTGATCCAGTTCACCAGTAGGTTGGGCAGCATATAATTTGGGTCGTTGGGTCTTTTGTAGATCAGTATGTTCTCTATATCATGTCTTTAAGTAATGGACTTTTGGTTGTTTCCTAATGAAAAATGTAGATAAGTGGTTATTATTTAGAGTTTATAACTCTATTGCTAGCACCTTATACTATGATGTCATTCTGCTAAAGATCGAAAGACTCAGCCTGGATCTCCAGAGGACTAGATTGTCTTAGGTTGAATCTGTTTCCTAACTTGCAGAAAGTGACTCATATTAAAAAGAAATTAAAATGTTGAAATCCCCCAAAAAAGAAATGAAGCAATTTGTGCAAGATCACACAGCTAGAAAGTGGTGGAGCAGGGTGCAACTGGGATCTCAAGGAGATAGGTCTGACTCCAAGGTCTGTGATCCAAACCAGTAGGCTATTTTGCCTCTCAGAGGGAAAGATAACTGTGACTGCAACATGGAGAATGAAAGAGGGAAGCAGGCAAATGGGAAGATTTGGAGACCATGGCAGCAATCCAAGTGAGAGTTGATGGTGGACTAATAATTATCTACTTGAACACTGCAAATAATTCCAAATAAAGTCCCACTTACTTCAGGCATGTGACTTTACAAGATGAACTTGGTGGGCTTTGGCTGACAGCACAACTAGGTATGCCTATAAGAAACCAAAAGAAATCAGTAGTTTAAGACATTATTTCAGAATAAAACTTTTAACTTTAACTTTTCTGCAAATGTATATATATGCACACATATATAAAATATATGCACACATTATTTATTCCTAGGTATGCAGCTGTTTATTAAAAGCTTCCCATGTTCTGGGAATTTATTATAGTCTTATTTAAACTTCCAACTACCCTGTGAACTACCATTTTATAAATGAGGAATGTGAGGCTGGGTGCAGTGCCTCACGCCTGTAATCCTGGAACTTTGGGAGGCTGAAGCAGGTGGGATCGCTTAGAGGTCAGGCGCTCCAAACCAGCCTAGACCACATGGAGCGATCTCATCTCTACAACAAGTGCAAAAATTAGCCAGGCGTGGTGGTGTGTGCCTGTAATCCCAGCTACTTGGAAGGCTGAAACAAGAGAATCGCTTGAACCCGGGAGGCGTAGGCTGCAGTGAGCCGAGATTGCACCACTGCACTCCAGCCTGGGTGACAGAGGGAGACTCAGTCTCAGTAAATAAATAAATAAATAAATAAATAATGATGCACAAGAAGATCAAGAAAACTGCTTAATGTCACAGTTAGTTAATCGTAAAGATGGGATCAGAATCCAAGTCTGCTGCTGTCCTTCTAGTCACTTATCCAACGAAGTCCCAACCTTAGTTAGATTCATACTCCCTGACACCACCGTCAGGCCGTCAGGGCCGGGGCCGGGGCCGGGGCCGAGGGGGGACGGGAATCACACAAGAAAGCAACTACAAATCTCCACTTTCCAACCTTATGAAGGAACTAACCCGCAAAACCTGTGGCCAGTGATCTGCCAGGGAGGGGCCGAGCTTTATCCTGAAGGCCTCGAGGCACCCTTCTGCAGTCTTACTCTGGGCAGTGATCCCATTTTACACTCCCCACTCTGCTCACACCATGTCCAACAGGGGCAGCAAACCTAGCCTCAAAGCCACACCAACCCAAGGACAGCGGCTGTTCCATTTCTTCTCTCACAGAGAAGACACAATCAGAAGACACAATGGCGGATATCAACGTAATCTATTTGGGTCTTCTCCCCGTTTAAAACCATAATCTAGGCTCTACAGGTGACCATCAGTGGGTTCACGAACCTTCTGTGCTTACATGCAAATCATGGGCATTTTTTTAAAGGAGATGGTCAATTGGTCAATAGTTTTCTCTATTTTCAAACGGTGCCATGTGCATCCTACCGCCCACCTCAAGAAAAACAAACAGGTTAAGAATCCTAACTTAAAGCTCTGTCAGCAAGAGCTTCTAGGCCATCTTTACTCTCAGTTACGCATGCATCTGGCTCCCGCTGTAGGTCGACCTTCCTTCCTGCTCTCCCCTCCCCAGCACGCACGCAACCACCAAGCACGCGCCCCAAACGCACGCACCCCCCATGGACGCATCCCCACGTACGAACCCCCACGCACGCACGCACTCCACGCGCACGCATATATATTATTAATAAATCTATATCCCCTCACGCACACCTCCACATGCACACGCACGCACATCCCCCAAGGGCTTCTCCATGAGTCTCCACGCTCAAACGCATCTCTATATCACCAGTCGCACACTCCCACGTCCGCATCTGTGTAAATCACATCTTCGCATCTCCCCCACACATCTCCACACGCACACAAGCATTCCCGCACACGCGCGTCTCCCCACGTACGCACCTCTCTACACCCCTTCATACACACTCATGCCTTCTCACTACACGTACCAGCCCATTTGCACGCGCTTGCACTCTCCACATGCACCGCTCGGAGCTTTTCCCCCTCTCTCCTCCCAAAGGCTGGCTTCTGGAGCCGACCTTTCCACGCCCCCAAGCTTCGCGGCAGCTAGGTCCCTACCCAGCGCGCTGAGCTCACCGCGCCGGAGCCGGTCGCAGCCACACAGGCCCGTCCGACTGGGCCACAGCTTCCCACCTCACATCAAAGGAGACACCAGGCGGGGCGTGGCACCTCCCACGTGCGGCTCGAGGGAACTCCCAGGATTTCCCGTCCTTCCGAATTCGGGGGGGGTCAGGGGACTGCGGGGAGGCTTTTCTGTGGGGAAAGCGCTCACCTGATGCCCAAAGTCAGTTTGCTCTTCCTCTACCTCCTGCCAGAGGGGAAGGGATTCCAAGAGAAAGCCAAGGTCTTTGGGGCGGAGAAGGGGAAATGACTCAGAGAGGAGGCGGCCCAGAGGGAGGGGCTAGTCTGGAAAGGGAGGGCAATGGGGTGCCGGAGGGAAAGGGGAGAAAAAAAGAGGATGGGAAAATCGCGTCGGGGGCAGTTTTGGGGGTGTCTAGCAAAGACCTGGAAGGCCTTCCCGGTTAACCCTGACTTCAACAGCTGCTGCACTGGGTCATTTATTTCCTCAGTGCTGGGCCTTAAACTTTACCTGATACCCAAAACAGCCATGGCTAAGACCCTTGGTTAGCAGCTCGCCAGGCATATAGGAATCTGCAGGTCTGGGCATGGGCGCAGGGATTGATTAACTCTTCATGTTCGAGGGAGTCAATAATAGTCTTAACCTTATAGGATTGCTGGGAGGATTGAATGAATCACTGCAGCTCAAGTGCTTGGCATAGTGCCAGGCACACTGTAGGCAACCAGTCAATGAGCGCCTATGATTCAAAGTCTTCATTCCTTGATACTCTGTCTTCCCTCTAGATTATGAGTCTCATGAGGACAGGGATTATGTATCTTATTCATCACCGAACTCCAGCACCTGCCTCAAAGAGACTATCAATAAAATATTTGTTGAATGAGTGAATAAATAAATGGCGGAATGATAACTTGGAGTGGTGGCTGTACCACGACTCTCTCTTCTGCCTTTTAAGGGATGTATTTGTGGCAGTTTGGATTGGGTAGACCATAATTGGAGAAGGTGGCACACAGGACCCCTGTTTGTTGCTATATCAAGTGACCTCCTCTGGCCTTGGAAAGTAGAATATCTTTGACAATTCCCTGCATGTACACATTGAAGACTCTCAGATGGCTGACCTGAAATTTGAAACAGAGACACCACTAGCTAAAACAGTATTTGCATTTTGTACAGTTATCAAGCAGGATTGGGGAGAAGGCTGAAGCAGAAAGCTCAAGCAGAGGATTGGCAAGGGAGGTCCAAGTGAAGTGAAGTGTGTAAGGGGAAGGATAGTCACCCCAAAAGGGATTCTGATGATGGTCCTAAAGTAACAGTAATGTCATCCACTTCTCTGTCCCAGTTGTAAGATTCCCGATGATCTGCCCTCATGTCCCAATGTTCTTGAGGTAGGTATGCACATCAGGCTCCTGTCACTACATTCACTAAATTTGCATTTATGGTAATTAATACTGTTAGGGCTAGAAGGGACCTTAGAAATTACCCATACTCTTTAATTCCTAGTTGAAAAACTAAGAGCCAGAGATAGCAAAGGACCCAGGCCTTGGAATTCTCTGGCCTTGGTACTGAATCTTTCAGAGACTGAATTTATGTTATATCCTAATTATGCATTTAATCTCTGCCCCATCCCCATCCCCACCCCCAACTCCCAAAATACTGAGAAAAATGAAAGGACATGAATGGAAGGTCAGCAGAAGGGAAGAAGAGAAGAGGTACTTCAAAAGACCCTGACTTCGCTTCCTTTTGCTTTCCCCTGAGGAAGTTACCTGGCCCTTCAACTAGTCTCTGTATGAGAGTGGCTCTACCCTGGCACCCTAGCCACTTGGCAATATCTACAATGATCCCCCAAGAAAAGGCTTGAACCACAGCTAATCTGAGTCTTGGCAGAATGCCTGTGATCCTTCCAGAGCACAAGGGACGGGAGGCCTGAGAGGAGCTGCTTCAAGATAATCCCCACTTGCCTCCTTATCTCCCTTGGCAAGCTTCATGAGACAGATTTTCATAGCCTCTCACCTCCCAGGTATGTCTGATGAGGTACAAGACTTCCTGACCCACTTCCCTCAGAATAGAGCTACAGACTATAAAGCCACTTAAATGCAGTCTGTAATTGGCTTCTTAGCAGTGAGGTATCCCACAAGTAATTTGGAAGTCTTCTGGTCCCTTGTGTTTCAGTGTCATCCTTTTTGTTGTTTGGGACAAGGACACTTGGGGCTGGAAACTTTGACTGCGTTTTGTTTCACTGTGTAAATAATAAACTGTTTGAATCTAAAAGTGATTCCTTGTATCTTTACCTACTAAATCAGTCAGGCCTTGGACTTGGACTTGCCATATGTGCTTGACAGTTGCTTACTGTGAATTTCACATTTTTGGGCCATCTCATGACCCTCTCTTATCACTGAGGAAGTTAAGTCAAACAAAGAGGTGTTGCTGATAGTAGCTTTTTCATATCACTATACATCAAAGGGAAGATCAGCCCAAATTCAATTTCCTGGGACTTTTAATCTGCCTGGAAGAGTAGCAGATCCTCTTCGTATTCTGTGTGCAAGGCCAGCCCTTGTGCTCTAGAAGGATCACAGGCATTGTGCTAAGTGAAACTCAGTTGTCATCTATATCCCCTTTGAAAGAGTCCTCTTGGTCCAAAATATTTCCCCTGGCAGGGGCTTAGCCTGCCAAGGCATTGTCGGCTGACCCTTCTAAACTGGAAAGTCTGAAGCTTGCCCTCTCCAACTTGTCAGTCCCAAGTCAGACAACAAAAACATTTTCCCTGGAAGGTTCTTGTTAACATTTCCTGTTTTCTGAGAAACAATGTCTTGTTTTCTGTGTGAATTTGGCCCACATTCCTCCATTAGCACATTATTAGTGGCTAATTTATTAATTCTTCTAATTGTTTCCTTTGAAGGAACCTGGCCTTAAAGAATAATGGAAAGAAGCAGTCATGGGAATCCTGGACCAGGAATATGTGCCTGAGAGGGATTATACACGTGGTGCTGGTGAGTTCACCCAACTTCACAGTGTATGAGGTGAACTACTTGTTGTTCTGCTTATCAGATTCTAATTCTAATTTTCAACCAGCATTTACTAAGCACATACTATGTACAAGTCTCCATGCTAGATCTTGGTAAGAGCTTCTACTTGCTCTCTGGTGTCTCTAGTAAATGCTCCCTCTGTCAACTACCACTATTAACTCATTGAGTTCATAGATGTAAAACTATCTGAATTGGGTACTCCATTGTAAATGTTAGGAATATTTTTCATCTTAATATCCCACCACAGAAATGAGAAGAGTACTAGGAACAGAACTAGTGGTTAATAACTGCTCTTGAATGACCCGAAAAGATCTGTCGCAATTGTAATTTTTGTATTGTGCCCAACAGTAAAGGAAAACCAGCTTGATCCTCCATTCCTGGAAATTCATGGTGGAGGAGAGTCATTCTCATTAGCTGTCATGCTATATACATTTCTAATAACCTTGTAACAATCTATTTGGTCTCTGTTACTCCTAACCATCTTAACTGAGACCTCCTCCCTCCGAACTACAGGCTCAGATTCTCTGAAACTCTGGGACCAATTCTATTCTCAGATAGGGAAGCATAAAGAATCCCGTATCTGCCCTATCCTGGCACATTAAATGGAGATGGCCTTTCCAACATCATCACACACAAAAAAAAAATATTAAAATCTTGGCTATGGGTAATAGCCCTATATTTGGTATTTGCCTAGGTTGCTCTTCAATTAAACCATTAAACACACAATGTTCCAAATTCTTTTCTCCTTTATATTTTACTCCTCTTACCTTTGGGCTGTAGTTCTTATAGGCCCCTGGTCTGATGACCTGTTTCAAGTCACTTCTCTAGCTGCCACCCTTTATTGCCCTGCTTCATTCACTTCATATCGCATGATCCCTTTTAGTCTTAGTGCCACTACAAATCTGATTAAGATATGCCCAATTCCAGCCCTGAGGGACTTCCTAGCTTCCTCCCAGTCTCCTCCTGTGGGCCAGGTGTTTTAACAATAAGTCAGCTCACTTGCTTCTGGTGCTACCCTAATTTTAATCAATGGGTTCCAGCACTGGGATTTTATTTGTTCTTTGATTCTCACCTTCTGCTCCGATCTCTAAAACTGAATGCGTCATGTTTCCTTGAACCCTATATCTTCATTTCTTTGGTTTTCTTGACCACATCATGCTCCTGAAATCAAAGTCTTTTTGATTAGATTTTGAACTTCAGACCCCCTGGGTCCTTTCTATCCAGATCACTACCTATTATATGATCCTTGGTTTCCCCTAGTCACTTACTGAACTCCAGAAGAATTTATGGCTATCTTCCTTTTAGTCCTCCCCCAATTAAACTCCAGCGAGAGACAATCAAGAATTCATGAATACATATATATTTATTTAATTCATAATATAGCATTTCGGATGGACTGGGATATTGTAGAGAGGGATGAGGCTGTGTAATCCACAGATGCTCATATTTCTGTCACTAGCAGAGACGCTGTTGGTCCAGAGCTCCCAATACAAACAGTCGTGTGGTAAAGCATTTGATAAAAAATAGTCCAACAATAGTCTAATAAATAGTCTAGCCAATAACAACAACACAGCATATGTCTGAATCTGGCAGACTATACCATAAAAGGCAGTTTGCCTGACCTGATGGCAATCAGTTTGGCCAACCTGTAACACACAGCCAAATATAGCCATTGGTTCCAAGGCTGCAGCTGGCTTCAGGAGCTAGAAATAACTGTAGGAGTGGTTCTTACCTACCTGCCTGACATTCTCCATTCCTTGGAGGAAGCAGTATCAAATATTTGGGTTTATTCAAAAGTCTATCCGTGGATTGCTCCATCTTGGTAGTCATATATAAATATGTAAACCATGGAAGTTTAGAAAATTCACCTAGTGTGTTTTAGCCAAAAGGAACAGATAAGTGATTTTGCTGCAATCTGAATTTCACTGCATCCAAAGATACACATTGAATTGTATAATAAAAACACATCCAGATGCAGTTACTCTTACTTACAAGTAGCCAGAACCTCAATGTGGCATTAAAATTTCTTTCACACTCTCAAAACAGGTTTTACTTTATTTTTGATTATTTTTGTGCTTTCTTCAGTAAGACAATATAAAAAGTGGAAACAAGCATAAATTGCAGACATAAAATAATCTTCTGGTAGAAACGGTTGTGGAGAACAGGTTGAGTAGAGCAACAACAACAAAAGCTTATGGAGTCACCTTCTTTGAAAATGTTAACTACAGGTCCTATTCTCTTTGTCCAGCTGGGTTTAGCTAGAGGTAGCCAATTACTTCTCTTAAGGTCCATGGCAGTGCCAGGATTCTATAAAAGTCAAGTTAACTGAAGTAAATATCTGGGGCCCATCACACCCCCACTGAATACTTTGCCACCACGTTGTATCTTAGAAGTCATTTTTCACTGTTTGGCTCAGAAATTGGGACTTCAGAGTTAAACTTCATTGCTTACTCCAAACCCAGTTTAATTCTCCACTTTTCTAAGTAGGCTTAGCTCTGAGTGATTTTTGGCTATAACCAAAATGTATATCCACCTTCAAAGAACAAAGTTTGACAAGATTGAAATGTTACTGAAAAGAATGGTGCCATATGCTCCAAAGACATTTCCCCAAGATAACTGCCAAAGAGTTTTTGAGGAGGACAATGATCATTTATTATGTAGGAGCCTTGATACTTCTGCAAAATAGAATTAATACAGCTCAAATGGAGTAGTAACCAAGCTTTTCTGCCCAGGAAGTAACAAACATCACTATGAACATGAGAGTACAAAAGGGAAACTTTCATAATTCAGTTTTTCATTGGTACATTCATTCAATAAACATTAGGCAAGCTAATGTTCCAGGCACTGTGCCAGGTATTAAAAATATAACAACAACAAAAGACACAGTCCTTCCCCTCAAGGTGTTCAGTCTAGTAGGGAAGATGATTATACATTAAAATTTTCTGTGCATCAAAATCATGAGGAGCTTGTCAAAAATGTAAATTCCTGCCTATATTCTCAGATATTCTGGTTAGGTCAGGAGTGGGAACCCAAAATCAATTGTTCTGACACACACTAAAGGTGATTCTAACATAGGTGGTGTGAGGACCATGCTTTGAAAAACACTGCTATACAATGTGATTATTGCTGAGAGAGGGGGATGCTTGGGGTGTCATGGGATCTCCAAAGAGGGACATATCATCCAGTCTAGGGAATAAAGAGTTAATCTGGTTGAGAGAGATAGAAGTGAGGAAAGGTAGTCCAGGATAGAGTCAAAAGTAGGGTGGGGAAATTAGAGCTTTGTCCCAGGGCACTAAAATATAAAAAACACCACAATAAGTGAACAGCTTTGGAGAGCAAAGGACAAGGCAAAGGAAATTGTTCTACTGGGATGGAGGTTGCATTTTCTGTACTTACAGCATTTTCACACTATTCCTTTAATTTAAGAAAAATTTCTTGTTTACTCTGGGCATTAAAATTGTTAATCATGTTTCTGCTGCAGGCCCAGAGAATAACTTGTGTAAATAGTTAAACTTGGCTAGCTTAATCAATGTGAGGGGGAAAGTGGCAAAAGATGAAGCTGTGTAAGCAAACAGGGACATGAAAAGCCAAACTCTAAGGAGTTGGGACCTTCTACTGGGTGCTAAGGGAGCCAGTGAAAAGTTTTATGAAGAGGAAAAAAAAATCATTTTTTTGTTTAAGAATTTGGGGACAGGCCCTAGGGAAGAGACAAAGGTGACTGAGAAATGAAAGACACACATTTTAAAGCACTGCTACACTGTATTGGAGCTGGGGGTAGGGAAAGAGATTAATATTTATGGCACACTTAAGAAATGTCAAGTGCTGAGCTAGACAGTTTACATATGCTATCTTTTTTAACCTTAGAAACAGCCTTGTGAAGTAGACATTATTTTACAGAGGAGGAAACAGAGGCTCAGAGAAGTGAGGTACTTGTCCTAGGTCACAACGCTAATAAATGGTAGAAAAACTAGGATCATTTGAATCCAAAGGTTATGAGCTTTCCACTACAGCAAGCTATTTACCAGCACTGATGAATTTTACTGAGGCTGCTCATTTCCTGATTAGCAGTAAGTACATATGGTCTTTAAAACCAAAAAAGATGACGTTGCTGCTAGATTTATATTTTTGAGCCTTCCTTGTGTGTCTGCATCAGTCTTGCTTTCCACATTAAGTGAACAAACAATACATAACTGTTATTGGGGAGGATTATATACTTTGTTTCTTCCACAGAATAGTAAGCCATTGGCAGCAGGTAGAGCATTTTATTAATATGTGCACTCCCATGGCAGTAGTTTGGTACCTGGCATCTAATAGTTTATTGAATGAATTAATAAATAAGCATCCACCAAACTAGGGGAAAGGAAGAGGGGAGTTTTGACATTTCAAGTCTCCAATCTGGGGGAGTTGTTACAGCTACCACTTTGTAATTTTACAGCAGTAATATTTTCACAAATACGAGGAGAACACTTCTGAAGCCATCTTAGCTCCTGGAAAGGAGAAAGCTCTGGTTCTCTGACGTCCCCAATCCCTTCAATGGAAATTTTTAAAAAATCATAGACCACAAGGCTCCATTTCCTTCAACTATACTGGTCAGGACTGGGATGAAGTTTATGTCTGCATTTGCATGGAGTGATTGGCTAAGCCAATGAATACTGTAAACAAGATTGCAAAAGGAATGATTATTTATCCCATTTAAGAAAACAAACTGTTTTCAGACATTCTTAAGTACTTCAGAAGTGTTTTATCTGAAAATGCAAGTACATTTATATGTGAATAGTTGGTGCATCAATAATACGCCATTTTTACTGATTAAGTAAGGTAGGTTCCTAAAGAGCCTTCACTCTGCAACTTTTTAAAAGCCTAATTCTCATAACTGTATGTACTTGGGAGTAGTAAAACTGTTTTTTAAATAGTCTATGACAGAATTTTTAACAATTCGGAAGGCCATCCTCAAGTAGGTAGCATCACTTCTACCTGGATCGATTTTCTGTCCAGCAACAGCATCTCTTGTGCAATCTTGTCTGCAAATCTCTCCTAATCCAATAGAGTTCTTCCCATTATCTATATCATGGTTGCATGTGTATGTATGCATGACAAGAGGGAGGAGGGCAATGATGGATAGAGGGAAGAAAGAAATGTTGATTGATTTTGATGTTTCCTTTAGGGGACAAAAATGGATGGTGTAACTTATTTTCCCTTCCAGTATATTTCTCACTCGAAGGAGCAAATTAAAAAGTTTTATGTTCTAGTTTGAGTTGGTGTTTGGAAAAAAAAGAAAGTTTTTTTGTATATATAATATATAAAGTGAATATACATATACATACATATGCAAGTGAATATATATAAAGTATATATATATATATGTTCACTTTATATATTACATATACACATTCATGGTTTCCTAACAAAACCTTGATGATAGGTTTTCATCAAAAGTAAAATATAGTATGTGATAATTTGACACCGTTCAAAATTCTACATGGCCAAACTGGCCAGTACTAGAAAGGCTGACCACCCCCCTCTTCTGGCTGGCTAGCCCCTTATTCAGGACATCTTTCCACATTATTTAACTAGAATTACCCTAATTGCTTCCAATATAATTTATTTTCCTAAATCACTGGGAACTTTTAATTCTCCAATGACAACAGAGGCATTTTCTAAATTTTTCTCCAATGGCTTGAACGCAGACTACTCAGATAATTTGTTCTGAGAAACTCAATATATTAATTCAAATATAAGCTTTAATGCACAAAAATTAAATCTGCAGTATCTAGTTATTTTGGATGCTTCAAACAAACTTTATTTTGTATCTCATATATTGAACGCTAACTTAGGTGTAGGAGGGAAGAATTGCTGAACTAGAGAGCTGATGAATTATATGCTCTCCTGAAACTTAATGACAGGTTTTCATCCCAGAAACATAAGGGGATTCTTGAGGCCTGCAGTTGCATTCCTGCCGCTCAGGGTAATCAATAAAATCTGGGGCAGGCAAGCCAGACAAGATCATTAGGGATTTGTTCCAGATTGTAAATGTTGGACAAACTGGAAGAATGAAGGTCACATCAAAAGTATGAAGATGGAGAGAGTTAGCTGGGTCATAGAAAGACAGCATATTGTTGTCATAATCCAGGAGGACACCCAGACGCTTCAACTGTGGGGGCACATCCACCAGCATTTCCTTGTTGTTATGTCTCACCACGAAGTTACTATTGCAGCGAGAGAAGACCCATGAGGAGGCATTCTTGCCAATCCATTCATTCTTTGGAGCTGATTTGTAGGCAATGCCAATTGCATACCTGTGAGACAGTGGAGAGGAGACAGAAATAAACATTTATGAATGATCTGAGTTGTGTTAGACACCATATATGATATATAACAAATAGGATACATGTTTATTCCTTAAATAGTTTACACTTTGATGCATAATGCTGATATCACTAGAGCTTTAAAAAGTTAGCAATTAGAACAATGTGGCAATTTCTATCTCTTAGTCCAGTATATTTTCCATTATTTTATGAAAAATTTGGCAAATTTTTCTGGGAGTGATTTTCATCACATACCTTTTAACTTTGACTTATTGGTATTATGGTTGTGCTATAGAATGAATCTCCTAGGAACCTAATGACAGAGGACAGAAGGGAAAAGGAAAATGGGATCCACTTACCATGTTGAGGAACCCATGACCACCTCCCAATAGTGGCAGCCACTGTCAATGAATATATTTCCTGCTGCCCCATAGCACCCTGTGCCACTAAACCTCTCTGGGGTATGGCTCTTCTTTAGAGAGCTTTCATCCTTCTCCATCTGCAATCCATCATTGGAGATCTTCAACTTCTTGTGAGTCATTTTGGGATCCAATTTAAAGGGTTGGCCTGAAAAACAAAGTAGAAAAAAAAAAAAAAAAGAAAAAGCACAGTGAAGTATCTTAAAATTCTACCTTTTCCACCAGCATCATCACTGGCAGGGTATGCTCGATATCATGATCACTCTTGGTCCAGTGCAAGTTGGCTGCTGTTTAAATTTTATTAAGAAAAGAGGCCAGAAGCCAGAGGTTTCAATAAAGTAAGAATAAAGGTCAATCTCCCATAAAACGACCTTCATAAAGGCATTTTCCCACTGTGGGAAAAAATGTGGATCTCTCCTAAAAGCAATTTGTGGGAAGTCATATTCCAAGCAAAAAGGAGCTAATAAGCTGTCCCCCGCATCATATATTATCAAAGTAAAAGGGAGTGCTCAAAGTTTCATGTTCTCAAATATGTTTTGTACTTTGCTTAATTTCAGTGGGTTGTTTGGGATTTGGGTAGATTTTAAGGGAAATAGTGTTATGATGTCTGAGGTGAGGGGAATTGATGAAGTAATTGCTGCTTGATGGCAGAACCAGAAAACCCTGAGAACTCAGCAACTGGACAACTATTTTTGCCCTCTTACAATTGGGATGTAAATAACATATAATTAGGCAATTTTGTTAGAGTGACTGTTGCATCATCAATGATCAGAGAAAACATTTATTGTGTAGGATCATTCACAACAGAGAATTCTTTATAACAATATGACAGGCCAATAAAATTCTTTAAAAAAATAAAAGCGAAGATGGCCGAATAGGAGCAGCTTCAGTCTCCAACTCCCAGCGCGAGCGACACAGAAGACCGGCGATTTCTGCATTTTCAACTGAGGTACTGGGGTCATCTCACTCGGGAGTGCCGGACAATCGGTGCTGGTCAGCTGCTGCAGCCCGACCAGCGAGAGCTGAAGCAGGGCGAGGCATCGCCTCACCTGGGAAGCGCGAGGGGGAAGGGAGTCCCTTTTCCTAGCCAGGGGAACTGAGACACACAACACCTGGAAAATCGGGTAACTCCCACCCCAATACTGCGCTGTAACACCGGCACACCGGAGATTGTATCCCACACCTGGCTGGGAGGGTCCCACGCCCACGGAGCCTCTCTCCTTGCTAACACAGCAGTCTGCGGCAATCTAACCGCAAGGCAGCAGCGAGGCTGGGGGAGGGGCGCCCGCCATCGCTGAGGCTTAAGTAGGTAACTAAAGCCGCTGGGAAGCTGGAACTGGGTGGAGCTCACAGCAGCTCAAGGAAACCTGCCTGTCTCTGTAGACTGCGCCTCTGGGGACAGG
>NW_022297595.1:0-7338 GCF_002776525.5 Piliocolobus tephrosceles
ACAAATTATCATTTTAAAAACATATACAATGTGTTGAAAAACATTCAGTTTTGTAGTTTCCCCAAACTACTTTATAACATAATTATATGGTTCCTGGAGGCTAGTTATAATTGAATTATAGGGTATCTTGTTCACATTCTAGCTGGTGAAAAAAATTGCTCAGCTCTGCTTTGTGGTTCTCTAAACACCGGCTAGAATACTCATGAGGCAGCTTATAATTCAATTATAACTTTCCTCTGGGAACCATATAATTATATATAAAAGACCTAAGCCATCATATGTTCTCCATTTATTTTTTGTTATGAAAGGATTTGTCTAAAGTCTGATATTAAATTTGAATAGCTCTGAGTCATTTTGCACCTCAGAATTTACCCAGATACTAAGATAATAAAACCATATTCACCTAGCTGAATGATACTAGGAGTCAACCTGTTTATCCTCCAAATCATGAAATATAATATTTTTATTTTTTCTTGGAGATTATATAGATATATATTTCCAGACAGGTACGCCCTCATGTTTTTAATTGAATTTGTAATTAAATTACTGAAAATTGTTGCATAATTACTATGACAGATTTGAATAGAAGATGTTAATGTGTTATATTAATTAATTAGTGGTTCAAAAGAGTATATATTTTACAGAAATAAGAAATGGGGACAAGTGATATTAAATTTATTCCAGGGAAACTCTCTCCTTCTCTCTGCCTCTTTCATTTCTTTATTTCCCAGATATTCGCTGAGTACTTGCTCCATGCCAAGCACTGTGCTTTCCCTTAATGCTCACAATTCTTTTGAGAATGCATGTGAGCTCATGACTGTGCATGCACACACACATACCTCTTCTAGGAGAACATATCTCATATGAATTGCAAAGTTTGTCACTTAATTCCACAAGGATTTTATACGCCCCCTGTTTAGCATTGTGCTTGGCTACAGTATCTGGGAAACAAAGGAGTAGGTATTAAATAAACCATACTCTTCAGAACCTTACAGTTAAGCTGAAGAGATAAGGACAGCATACAAATATAAGAAACTCAGACGATGGCAATAAGATATAGTGAGGGTAGTTATATGTACAGAAGAGGAGGTGAAGCATGTCAAAAACTAATTCTGCCTGGGCACAGTGGCTCATGCCTGTAATCCCAGCACCCTGGGATGTCGAGGCGGGCAGATCACTTGAGGTCAGTAGTTCAAGACCAGCCTGGCCACCATGATGAAACCCTATCTCTACTAAAAATACAAAACAAATTAGCTGTGTGTGATCTCAGCTACTTGGGAGGCTGAGGCAGGAGGATCGCTTGAACCCGGAGGTGGAGGTTTCAGTGAGCCAAGATCACACCATTGCACAACTCTGTATGCCCCACAAGTTTGCCTATGAGATGTTCTGAAACTGCATCATGATTGCTCTAACAGTTCAATCCTTCAGCGTCTAACCTGTGTTCTCAAGCAATAGAATGAAAGGTTCAGATTCCAAACTATGAAATCAGAATGCAGGGCTTCCAGCTCTAGCATTTGCTAACCGTGAGATTTGGGGCAAGTTACTTAATGTCTCAAAGCCTTCATATGATCATATGTAAGATATAGACGGAGAAAATTATAGAATTTACCTCAAAGGATTGTTTAAAAATGAAGAGAATTGATATGAAAAAAATCACTTATATTCCTGGCACATAGCATTTAATAGATGTTAGCTATTATAATACTTTTGTTGTTATCATTGCCATCTCCATAATCATCATCATCATTATCTGAGAAATATTGACAGAAGATAAAGGGGAAATTTCCGTAAGATTAAGATATGGCTGCAACTAGGAACTTTTTGACAAAGCTGTATTTTTAAATGGTGATTCTAAAAGATAAAACTCACTGCATATAATAAAGAACAAGGTCTGACTCACAAAACCTAATACAACTTATAAAAGATGTGGAGGCCAGAAAAGGTAGGCATGGAGGCTTTTTTAGTTATATGAAGGGCAACATTAAAAATGAGTAAATAAGAGCATTGTTATAGTCACTGGTGTAATGATGCTACTTGTCAAACAATTCCTGGAATCAATAGATAACCCCTACTTTGCATCTGCCTTTTCTGTCAAAGAGATTTACTTTTGAACCAGAAATATTAACAGAATCCTTAGTAAGAATAAATAGAAGACCAGTATTCATGAGGAGGTGGTGTTGAAAACATTTATGTTTCTGGGCCCTCATGAGAGAGTTCCAAGAATATTGACTTAGCTCCGATACTAGGGAGCAATCAGCACCAGAAATCAGCATGGGCATACTCTGAGTATGTCTTGACAGACTAACTTCACTCCCCTTTTGAGCAGGCTGATTAAATTGACAAGATAGGGAAATGGGTAGATGTGTTTCATATTCAACAAGGCATTTTGCAAAGTCTCTTATAATATGTTATTGGATGAGTTAAAAACTATGAGATAAATGACAACACAATTAACACACAAATGAATGAACAACCATATTAAAGTAACTGATTAATTTGTCTCTAGTGATCTCCTTTTCCTTGTTTTCTATGACATTTTTATCCAAGTCATGAACGAGAAAATACAGTTTGTAAATAACAAAGAACTAGTAGGAATAACTAGCCTGTTGAATGGCATAATCATCATGCCCCAAATTCATGCCAGGATAGAACTATGAGCCAAATATAACACATTATAATTTCAGAGACAGATACAAAGGTATTTCAAAATGTTCATGGAAAATGCATATTATGAAGAAACTACGTATGCACTTCAATTTTTTTTTGCACCAAAATAAACTTGCACTAACTTGTTATAACATGTCTGAACAGGATCTACTTTGAGGCACTTAGAAAGATATCTGTTCAGGAGAGCACATATCAGAGTAACATGAATTCGCTAAAGTTGAAGCAAGAAAAAAACAATATTTATGGTGAAGCTTGTGTAGAAGACTAGTGAAATCATTGATCTTTACACAAAGTTTATGGGGACAAAGCCCTCCCCAAATCAGCAGTTTACAAGTGAACAACTCATTTTAAGAAGGGATGAGATGATGTTGAAGATGAAAGCCACAGTGGCAGACTATCCACATCAATTTGTGTGGAAAAAAATTATCTTGTTTGTGATTTAATTGAAGAAGACCAATGATTAAGAGCAGAAAAAATAGCCAACACCACAGACATCTTAAGTGGTTCAGCTTACACAATTCTGACTGAAAAAATAAAGTTGAGCAAATTTTCCACTCAATGGGTACCAAAACTGTTACTCCCAGATCAGCTGTAGGCAACAGCAGAGCTTACACTAGAAATTGGAAACAAGTGGGATCAAGATCTTGAAGCATTTCTTCAAAGAATTGCAATAGGGGATGAAAGATGTTTTACCAGTGACAGACTGGATTAAGAAAATGTGGCACATATACACCATGGAATACTATGCAGCCATAAAAAAGGATGAGTTTGCGTCCTTTGTAGGGACATGGATGCAGCTGGAAACCATCATTCTTAGCAAACTATCACAAGAAGAGAAAACCAAACACCACATGTTCTCACTCATTGGTGGGAACTGAACACTGAGCTCACTTGGACTCGGGAAGGGGAACATCACACAATGGGGCCTATCATGGGGAGGGGGGTGGGGGGAGGGATTGCATTGGGGAGTTATACCTGATATAAATGATGAATTGATGGGTGCTGACGAGTTGATGGGTGCAGCACACCAACATGGCACATGTATACATATGTAACAAACCTGCACGTTATGCACATGTACCCTAGAACTTAAAGTATAATAAAAATAAAAATAAAAAAAAAAAAAGAAAGATGTTTTACCAGCACAATCCTGAAGACAAAGCATGATCAAAGCAATGGCTACAAAGAGGTGGAATGGTCCAGTCAAAGCAAAAGCAGACAGGTCAAAAACAGGTCATGGCAACATTTTCTGGGGAATGTTCAAGGTGTTTTACTTGTTGACTTTCTGGAGGGCCAAAGAATGATAACAGCTGCTTATTATGAGTGTGTTTAGAGAAATATTTAGCAGAAAAATGTCCAGGAAATCTTTAACAAGAGTCTTTCTCCACCAGGGCAATGTTCCTGCTCATGCCTCCCATCAAACAAGGGCAATTTTGTGAGAGTTTCAACGGGAAAGCATTAGGCATCCACTTTACAGTCCTGATTTAGCTCCTTCTGACTTCTTTTTGTTTCCTAATCTTTAAAAATCTGTAAAGGCCACCCATTTTTCTTCAGCTAATAATGCAAAAAAGACTGCATTAATATGGTCAAATTCCCAGGAACTTCCACACCTGGAGTCTGTGTTCAATTGCAGTCTCCTCCTCTTTAAAAGGCCATGAAACAAATAGAATGTGTTCAGAAGTGAGTGACCAAGATACCTGAATGATAGGAAGATGTGTCATCCTTGCATATGTTTAATAGCCATTTGTGAAGAAAGTTGTGGAAAGGACTCAAGCAACAGGAATACATGACTTAAAAAGATTTTTCTAAGCCTTAAGAATGGCAAACTGGTAGGAAGCTGGTAACTAAGAGTGGGAGCTGAGAGGAAGCTGGAAACCAAGGAACACAGGGTTGCCACAACATTAAGGGGATTCCATGGATCATTTATGCCTGAGTCAGTTTTTCTCTGAAATGCAGATGGTCTGGAACTACTTCCCTAGTTCTATCTACTACTGACATTTAGCCCAGAGTCCCTCCTCCCAATAAGCACAATTCTGAGCTTACCTACTTATGCTAATGAAGAGAGGTAGAGAAACAGCAGCAATTTGTAACTTTTTATTATTGTTCCCTTCACATTACAATCCTCAAAGTGTACACTGCAGAGGGGATATCATGCAGTAGAAAGCTCACTGAGCTGAGAGAATACCAAGGTTATATAAGACCTGCATTAGTCCATTTTCTCTGGGTCTCAATTTTGCAACCTAAAAACAGAGGTAGTCAGTTGAAATGGTCTCTAATGTCACTTTCAGATTGAAAATATAGTATAATTCTATTGATACAGTGTTAATTTTAAAATAATATTTTATGATTTTTTCCAAGTTTATAACAAAACATGAAAACAAATTATCTATTTGGCTTAGTGAATCAAACTAAATGAAATATTGCCATGCTACATATTCAGTGCAGAGAATGCTGATAACTTTAAGTTTGGTGATTCAGGCAAACATAGTTTTACTTTCAGTCCTAATTGCTTCACTCATTGTTTGTTGTTTGGTTGGTTTATTTAAGCTTATGCCCATTTTTTGAAACATTAGTTCATTTTGGTGGGATACCATCTAGTTATTCTTTAATAAGCTGACTCTTGGCATAGGAAGTGTAAGATCAAGCAGAAAAGGAACTTGTGGACAAAATGCAATCCTTGGGAAAGAAGTTCAGAGGCTCTATAAGAGAGGAGTGAGCTTGGGATCCCCTGCTATGAACATCCCCTGAGTGATTTGCAAATGTAATTTTTTCTGGGAAACAGAAATGACAGCTCAGATAATCAACATATACTTCTCACGACAAGAGAACCTTGGTTTGCAGAGATGGACAGCAAATATGAACAGCTCATTTTTGCCTCAAAGTCCCCAAAGAAAGGGTTATTTTTTCTTAGAATCTAAGTCAAGAGATCTTGGGAAAAATCCAGTCTTATTGAAAATACAATGACATGAGTATCTTCTCAAGCATTTTAGACCATTTATTGCCAAAATAACATTGGTACTCAAATAGATTTCACTTTGCTACATTGGAGCTTTCCAGGTAAGGGAAAATTTGCCAGAACATCTAGAGAAAAAAAACCTGAAATGCTATTCTTTGACAGAGTGAGGGAAATATACAGTTTATCTAATGAAAGCTTTTCCTTTTGCTCCTCTCTATTTTAAAAAGCATTCACCTCTGCTCACCACTTCGTGGGTTCCAGTTGACCTATTGTCTCACTTATCTGGGCTTTCAGTAACTCAGTTCAGTCATCAAAAGAAATGCTCAAAGACTATTGGTGAGGCAGGCAAACTTCTGTCATGTCTGAACTAGGTAGCAGGCCATGGTTCTTCTTAATGCAGCTAAAGTCTGAAGTGGCTTCTATAAGTGGTTGTTTATTGTTTTTGTTTTGTTTCAAAGGGGATGCTTTTGTTTTCAAACTTTTACCTAAAGAAACTGACTTCAGGCTTCTAATTCAACTCTTTATACTCTTCCTTCTCATATTTCCCTTCTTTTTTGAGAGAATAAAAGTAGGCTTTGAAATAGCCTAAATTTTTCTATAAATTCCAGTGAAAAGTTGATTCAGAGTTGACCTACAATGCTTTGAAAGACACATGTTCAAAGGAAGAGTAAGAGCTAACATTCTAGTACCATACACTAAAATGCACAAAATTTTAAGTAAAACACACTCTGATTTGCACTGTTGAGCAAAGAGAGACAAATAATAAGCCACTGACTTGGAAATAATTGCAACTGCTCTGCAATTCAATGAGAATTCAGAGCTGTCCTGGGAAAAGCAAGCTAAAATGAAAAGAGGTGGTGACGGTGGTGTGACAGTGTTTAATATTTTTCACCTAAAATGAATGGTGCTATCAGTTGCCATGGTGCTCCCTAATTAGGCCTGGTCTGGGGTCCTGCTCTATGAGATATGGAAAAAAAATCCACAAAAACTTAATTAATGGAATGGGGAACAGACAAAGAATTTAAGTTTCTTTAATCTGGAAAGACAAAGTGTGAGAAGAAAGGTAAATGATGGATGTCTAACAAAGAAGTGAATGAATAAAAGGTCATCACACTCCAGAAAGGTAAAATTGGGTAACATTCCATAAAATTTATGAATAGAGCTGATGACTAATGAAATAAAATACAATCAATATTTATACATTAATTCCTCAAGGACCTAGAACTAGATGTACCATATGACCCAGCCATCCCACTACTGGGTATATACCCAAAGGATTATAAATTATGCTACTACAAAGACACATGCACACGTATGTTTATTGCGGCACTATTCACAATAGCAAAGACTTGGAATCAACCCAAATGTCCATCAGTGACAGACTGGATTAAGAAAATGTGGCACATATACACCATGGAATACTATGCAGCCATAAAAAAGGATGAGTTTGCGTCCTTTGTAGGGACATGGATGCAGCTGGAAACCATCATTCTTAGCAAACTATCACAAGAAGAGAAAACCAAACACCGCATGTTCTCACTCATAGGTGGGAACTGAACAATGAGCTCACTTGGACTCGGGAAGGGGAACATCACACACTGGGGCCTATCATGGGGAGGGGGGAGGGGGGAGGGATTGCATTGGGGAGTTATACCTGATATAAATGATGAATTGATGGGTGCTGACGAGTTGATGGGTGCAGCACACCAACATGG
>NW_022297596.1:0-1415 GCF_002776525.5 Piliocolobus tephrosceles
AGCTTCCTTTCTCCTCAGCGCTGCAGGATCCACAGAGGAAGGAGAGCTCTGGCCACCAGGACGGAGCCATATGAGAGGAGAGGAACCGGTATCCAACACAAGTGGGGAAGTGAGCCCATGGGGCCGGTCCCTGCTCTGGGCTTGGCCCTGACAAAAGAGTGCTCTGTGTAGACAGCACCTGAGTCCTCTACAATGTACAGCCAAAGATCCACGGACACATGCACTCCAGAGGAGTCCAGTAGAGCATGAACACCGCCATGAGGTCACAGCAAGTAGACACAGGTGCCACTTTACTGGGCCTGGACCTGAGAGAGGGGGCAGTGGACAGAACAGAGGGAAGGCAGTGGTGTAAATGAGAGGCTCTGGTCACCTTATCATAAAATACTTTACCTTGGTCTGGACACCAGCGGTCACTTGACGACCATTCCGGAGAAGATGAATTGCTAAGAGTGGAACCAGCCACCTGTTTTGCCTGTTGTCTTCTGCTCAGGGCTCACAGCTGTGTTCTCCCCACTCTCTGGGACCACACAGCTCCACCCCTGACACCACCTGACATCCTCAAGCCAAGGAGCCTGACCCAGGGCTCAGGGTGGGGTCACAAATCTGGGGGGTCTGATTTGCATGGATGGACTCTCCCCTTCTCAGAGTATGAAGAGAGGGAGAGATTTGGGAGAAGTTCAGCTGCAGCTGTGGGTACAGAAGGCAGGACTCAGGACAATCTCCACCATGGCCTGGTTCCCTCTCCTCCTCACCCTCCTCACTCGCTGTGCAGGTGACAGGATTCAGACCAGGAGAGGGGCCCTGGGAAGCACATGGGGCCCTGCTGTCTCCTCTTTTCTCCTTTTGCCTCTTGTCAATCACCATGTCTGTGTCTCTCTCACTTCCAGGGTCCTGGGCCCAGTCTGTGCTGACTCAGCCACCCTCAGCGTCGGGGGCCCCCGGGCAGAGTGTCACCATCTCCTGTTCTGGAAGCAGCTCCAACATCAGAGGTAATGGTGTACACTGGTACCAGCAGCTCTCAGGAACGGCCCCCAAACTCCTCATCTATAATAATAATCAGCGACCCTCAGGGGTCCCTGACCGATTCTCTGGCTCCAAGTCTGGCACGTCAGCCTCCCTGGCCATCACTGGTCTCCGGTCCGAGGATGAGGCTGATTATTACTGCAAAGCATGGGATGACAGCCTGAGTGCTTGCACAGTGCTCCAGGCCCGGGGGAAGTGAGACAAGAACCCCCTTCCTCCTCTGCCAGGAGGGTGAGCCCCCGGCAGCTGCTGTTCAGGTCTGACCTGTGGCTTCCGCTGCTGCAGCTTCTCTCATGGGTCCAGGGGCATCTAGGGCCCTGCCTGAGAGTGGAGGCTCCTCCTCCCCTTCAGTACTCAGAGTCATGAGCAGGGTGTCCAGGAAACAGAGCATC
>NW_022297597.1:0-372 GCF_002776525.5 Piliocolobus tephrosceles
AAAAAATTGACCTAAGTTACACTCTCATTAACGGTGTATTAGCATTCTTGTTTCTCCACATCCTCATCAGCATCTGTCGTTTCCTGACTTTTTAGTAATCACCATTCTGACTAGTGTGAGATGATATCTCATTGTGGTTTTGACGTGCATTACTCTAATGACAAGTGATGCTGCGTTTTTTTCATGTATTTGTTGGTTGCAGAGGTATCTTATTTTGAGAAGTGTCTGTTTTTATCCTTTGCACTGTTTTAATGGGGTTTGTTTGTTATTGTCTTGTAAACCTTTTTAAGTGCATTGTAGATTTTGGACATTAGACCTTTGTCAGATGAATAGATTGACAAAATTTTCTCCCATTCTGTAGGTTGCCTGTTA
>NW_022297597.1:382-1419 GCF_002776525.5 Piliocolobus tephrosceles
TTCTGATCTAATTACCAGCACATGCAGCCCCCAGTCACATACCCACTGCCTGCTCAATCAATCATGACCCTCTCACATGCACCCCCTTAGAGTTGTGAGCCCTTAAAAGGGACAGGAATTGCTCACTTATGGAGCTTGGCTCTTGAGACAGAAGTCTTGCAGATGCCCGCGGACAAATAAATATCTTCATTCTTTAACTCGGAGTCTGAGAAGTTTTGTCTGCTGCTTGTCCTGCTACATCATTAGCATTTTGTATAAGAGCAATATACCAGCTAGTATTAAATAAACTGAATATGTATTAACAGATTGTAAGTAATATGAAATAACTGCACTGTTGCTCTCAGGAACTTAAATGTTTGTGACCTATTCCTGGTACTTTCAACCAAGAGTGACTTCCAAGTTTGGCAAAACAAATACATATGATTCATCAATTCATCATTTATCCTCTAGAAAGATGAATAAACACAATAAATTAGCACATAAGAGATGTTTTGCTCCTTCCAGAATCAGGAGTCAGGGCCTCAAATTGAAAATGTAGATTTCAGTTTTCAAGGCTTCATCTGTGTTTGGAGGTCAGATGGCAATCCAAAAAATTTACAATTACAAAGTTGTCTCTCTTGATTTTGTGTATGCTTGGTTGATGTTAACTATTGTTTCCCTAGGTTTAGACAGTTTTTGTTTGGTTTGAGGTTTTTTTGAATGGTTTGACCCTGCCTCTTCTGCAATTTTGGTGTCAGTTTTATCTATGAAGCACTAATTGTTTTCTCATCTCGGAGTTTAGGTTTATATAGGAGAGATAGGATTTTTTCACATGAAAATGTTGTTTCACATACTGATGTTAAATGTTACACTTTGAATTTGCGTTTCTAGACCTTATTCTTTGTTTTAGTGGTTACAGTATAAAGTTTTTTGTTGCCTTTATATTAACTGATATTGACAATTTCATATAAAATGCAAGAGGCAAAATTCTCTATTGTGAGTACTTCTTGGTGAAAGGGCATAAAAGTGTGTACCCACCCTATTGCTAAACCTTTGTT
>NW_022297598.1:0-1523 GCF_002776525.5 Piliocolobus tephrosceles
ATGAACATTTTTGTTAATCAAAAAAAAAAAAAGAAAAACGTTAAAAAAATTAAAAACAATGTTATTCAATTTAAATAAGCTAATTTCCCCAAAGGAAGAAATTGAAAGTAAAGCTTTAAACGTCAGTTCAACACAAACAAGTGGTTCTTCAAATAATAACAGCTCGCCAAACCATACTAATAATAAAACTATTGTACATACTGCTACATCTTTTCCTCCTCCTACTACAGTTATTTCTACTACAAATGGTAGTACCAGTTCTATTAACAAAAAAGACATGAAAAGAGTTTTGAATGATGAAGTTGTGACGGATACAAAAACCGATACAGGCAATATTAAAATGGAAACAAATAAATATAGTAAAAATAACAGTTCAAATTTGCTGAATGAAAATAAAGATACAACTACCACTACTACTACTACTACTACTACTAGTCCAACAAAAAATAATAGTGATGCTGAGGTACCCAACATGTCATTTAATGATTGTTTAGATGTGTCAGAAGAAGAAATAAATATTATTTCAAATGGTAATACTGATGATGTAATAAATGGAAAAAAGAATAAAAATGTGTTATTACCTAAAGATGATGATAATAATCAAAGTCTTAAAGTAGAAGAACAAAATAAAAATCATATGGACCATTATCAAAATGATAATTTATTTAACGGCCAATCAAGTGGTTCTTATTCAACTGATGTATGTCAAAAATATTATCAATTATATAATAAAGAAATAATGAAAAGCGAAAATGAATTACTTGAAGAAGGTATTTTAGAAACTGACGAGCAAGATAGTATTGAACGAGTACAAGAACAAGCACATTTGTTTAAAGCGAATAAAGATGTAGCATTATCAGAGAATTACAATAAAACTAATACTGATTATATACAAGCAGAAGCCTACAATATGAAGGATGTCATTTCAGCAAAAAAAGACATAAAGCAAAATAGTAATAGTAGTAATGGTACCAATAGTAGTGAAGAGCAAATCGAACAACGTTATGAAATAAAAGCTGACACAAAAGATTATGTACATGGAAGCAAACCAAAATGTGATAATGAAAATATGAGTAAAATGTCAGCATTCGAGAGTGATAAACAAAAAAAAAATGATAAAAAGGAAGTAAAAACGACACTAAGTAATAAAGTGTTAGACGATCTAATATATAGTAATACTAAGAAAAATCAAACGTCCATTTTTACTTCTAATGAAAATGTAATAGATATATCATCTATATCTGAAGCAACGAAAAAAATTGTATACTCCGAATTAAATTACAGTTTAAATAATATGGGTTCTAAAATATGTACAGATTATATACAACCAGATTTGCAAAAAGATAATAGTAATAAAGACTTTGATGACTATATGAGTACATCTAGTAGATGCAAATATAATACAGATGTGTACAATATAGATATCGGCAATGCAGAAAAAGAAAGTAGTGACAATGAGTCTGTGGATAATAATAATAAACACAGTTCGGATGAAATTGATAAAATTTTTAATAAGTACAAAA
>NW_022297599.1:0-1876 GCF_002776525.5 Piliocolobus tephrosceles
GCTCTGTTGCCCAGGCTGGAGTGGAGTGGCATGAGCATGGTTCACTGCAGCCTCCAACTCCTGGCCTCAAGTCATCCTCCTGCCTCAGCCTCCCATGTAGCTGGGACTACAGACCTGCACCACCATGCCTGGTTAATTTTTTTTATTTATATAGAAATGGGGTCTGGCTCTGTTGCCCAGGCTGGAGTGGAGTGGCATGATCATGGCTCACTGCAGCCTCCAACTTCTGGGCTCAAGAGATGCTCCTGCCTCCGCCTCCCAAGTAGCTGGAACTACAGGCCTGCACCACCATACCGGGTTATTTTTTTATTTTTGTAGAGATGGGATCTTGCTCTGTTGCCCAGACTGGAGTGCAGTAGCATGATCATGGTGACTGCAGCCTCCAACTCCTGGGCTCAAGTCATCCTTCTGCCTCAACCTCCCAAGTAGCTAGAACTACAAGCATGCACCACCACGCCAGGTTATTTATTTATTTATTTATTTATTTATTTATTTATTTATTTATTTTGTAGAGATAGGGTCTGGCTCTGTTGCCCAGGCTGGAGTGGAGTGGCATGAGCATGGTTCACTGCAGCCTCCAACTCCTGGCCTCAAGTCATCCTCCTGCCTCAGCCTCCCACGTAGCTGGGACTACAGGCCTGCACCACCGTGCCTGGTTAATTTTTTTTATTTGTATAGAAATGGGGTCTGGCTCTGTTGTCCAGGCTGGAGTCCAGTGGCATGATCACAGTTCACTGCAGCCTCCAACTCCTGGGGAGCTGGGACTTCAGCTACACATCTGGCTAATGTTTTTGTTTAAGTTGTGTAGAGATGAAGTCTTGCTATGTTGCCCAGGATGGTCTCAAACTCCTAGGCTCAAGCAGTCCTCCTGACTCAGTTTCCCAAAGTGCTGGGATTAAACATATGCAACATAACTGGGTACATTTTGGAAATGCTTCCACACTTCATTTTTTTTTTTTTTTTTTTGGAGATGGAGTCTCACTCTGTTGCCCAGACTGGAGTGCAGTGGTGTGATCTTGGCTCACTGCAACCTCTGCTTCCCAGGTTTAAGCGATTCTCCTGCCTCAGCCTCCTGAGCACACTTCATTTTTTAATTGACAGATGAAAATCGCATATGTTCGGGTGTACCCCATAAGTTTTTTTTTTTTTTTTGAGATGGAGTCTCACTATGTCGCCCAGGCTGGAGTGCAGTGGCACAATCTCAGCTCACTGCAACCTCCACTTCCCGGGTTCAAGGGATTCTCCGGCCTCAGTCTCCCGAGTAGCTGGGATTCCAGGTGTCCGACACCACACCCGGCTAAGTTTTGCATTTTTAGTAGAGACGAGGTTTCACTGTGTTGACCAGGCTGGACTTGAACACCTGACCTCAGGTAATTTGCCCACCTCGGCCTCCCAGAGCACTGGGATTACAGGCCTGAGCCACCGCACCTGGCTGCACAGCTCATTTTTGAACATTTGTAGATTAAATAAAGTGTGTGCCCATGTTTACAAAACTGGCACCCTTGGCCGGGCACGGTGGCTTACGCCTGTCATCTCAGCACTTTGGGAGGTTGAGGTGGGGGAATCACGAGGTCAGGAGTTCAAGACCAGCCTGGCCAACATGGTGAAATCCCATCTCTACTAAAAATACAAAAATTACCTGGGTGTGGTGGCAGGTGCCTGTCATCCCAGCTACTTGGGAGGCTGAGGCAGGAGAATCACTTGAACCCAGGAGGTGGAGGTTGCAGTGAGCTGAGATCGCGCCATTGCACTCCAGCCTGGGGACAGAGCAAGACTCTGTCAAAAGAAAAAGGAAAGAAAGAAAAAGAGAGAGAGAGAGAGAGAGAAAGAAGAAAGAAAGAAAGAAAGAAAGAAAGAAAGAAAGAAAGAAAGAAAG
>NW_022297599.1:1886-4369 GCF_002776525.5 Piliocolobus tephrosceles
GAAGGAAGGAAGGAAGGAAGGAAGGAAGGAAGGAAGGAAGGAAGGAATTCTCCATGCAGCCTCCACAATCCCCAGGAGAACGGTTTCTCCCGCAGCCGCCGGGCTGGACTCGCTCCCGTGAAACTCTGGCATGTGTCTGCGCCACTCCCCACGCTCACGTTTCCTTTCCCATCACTCCCCTTCCTCCACTCTCTGTGGCTGCCCCGGGGGCCAGGTCAAGGTGCCTCGAGACCAGTTATCCATCCCGACACGTGGCAGAGTGTGGTGTGGTGAACGCCAGAGGGACAACAGCCCATTGTTCGAGGGGATGGTCTCCGCGTTCTGCACAGACGTTAGACAAAAGTCAGGATTATGAACAGGTGCCCTGAGGCCCTGGGTCGCACTGTGGCCTGCAGGACAGAAGGAACCGCAGCTACTGGGGAAACAGACCCAGGAAGGAGGCAGGTGCCCAGAAGGAAGCAGGGCTGTGCCTCCTGAAAAGACAAGAACCCCAGCCCTGGTCCCCAGCCCTCTCTGCCGCCCCACGCCAGTGCACACCAACTGTCACCTCCCCGATGAAGACACAAGCTGGCTCGCCTACCTCGCCCAGCCCACAGGGCCTCATCGACTTTGATCTCATTCTGTTTGCTGTCGTCGGATGCATGAAGCTGTCAGATAAAGAAGTGTTGAAAGAGGTCCCGCCTGACGTGTCAGGGCCAACAGGGCCCTGTGTGATGGATGATACAGAAAACAAAAAACCTGCACCACCCAAACCACAGACACTCCTTCCCGGGACAGGCAAAAGCATGCAGGCCACACAAGAGGCCGATCCCACGGGCCCATGCTGCAGTCGAAGCTTTGACAAGGACCAGGCCCCCTGGCCCGTTCAGCCTTCTTCTGATCAAACACTCCTCCGTCTCCCCACTCCCACCGTCCATGTAAAGATGAGGCTTTTTTTTTTTTTCGATACGTGAGCTTGGCTCTTCGTATGTGCGTTTACCTACTTTGCAGAAACGCCAGCCACACATCACACCAGGCGCTGCCTTGCAAGGAAGCATCAGCCCTGACGTGGGGTCGGCCATACCCTGGGAGAGAAGTTTGAAGAAACCACAGCTGAGGACAGAAAAACACAGACTAACAAGAAAATGGAAAGATGGGAAATTCGTGTTGGGCTGTGTCATGAACAAAGTCACCTGTACTCCAATCCATGAAAAAGTACAACCAAAATCCCATCATCACAGCCAGGCACAGTCGCTCATACCTGTCATCCCAGCTCGGGAGGCTGAGGCAGGAGAATCGCTTGAACCCCGGGAGGCGGAGTTTGCAGTGAGCCGACATCCTGCCACTGCACTGCAGCCTGGGCAACAGGGTAAGACTCCATCTCTAAATCAATAAATAAAATAAAATAAAATAAAATAAAATAAAATAAAATAATAAAAATCCCATCATCACGTTGGACAGGAATTAACTACGAGAATAAACACACTCAGTCCGGTAAACCAAATCTGCATATTGCTTCTTTTTTATTTTTTTTTTTATTACTGTGTTCAATTATCTTTATCACTAACATTTTCCAGGCAGCTATTTCAAAGTGTTGGATTCATTAGGATGATCCCTTTTCTTAATAAATAAATGTGTGGCCACGCACGGTGGCTGGCACCTGTCATCCCAGCACTTAGGGAGGCCGAGGTAGGAGAATCAGGAGACCAGCCTGAGCAACAGGGTGAAACCTCATCTCTACTAAAAATACAAAAATTAGCCAGGTGTGGTGGCGCCTGTAATCCCAGCTACTCAGGAGGCTGAGGCAGGAGAATGGTGTGAACCCGGGACACAGAGGTTGCTGTGAGCCAAGATCGTGCCACTGCACTGCAGCCTGGGGGACAGAGCGAGACTCCGTCTGAAAAATAAGTAAGTAAATAAATAAATAAATGTGTTTGTGCAAAAAAAAGAAAAGAAAAGAAAGAAAAGAAAAGAAAAGAAAAAAGAAAATAGGAGACTTTCGCCAAGCCTGGCTGTTTGGATCCAGGTGTTCACCCTGCTCCTTCCCCAGATCTCATTGAGATGGGAGGAAGCAAATTAACCCACCAGGACCAGGGGAGCTGCAGAGAATAAAACAGCCAAGCAGGCTGTATCCAGAGCCCATGGAGGGATGGATCCAGGGGGAGAGAAGGGCTTGTTTCCAAGCTTCATCCCTTTTCGTGGCTGCATAATATTCCATTGCATGGATTAAATGATACTTTGTTTCTCTATTTGCCTGTTAATGGATAGTTGGATTGGTTCCACCTCTCAGCTATTGAGGATGGTGCTGCTATGAACACACATGACAGGGGTGATGTGGACACCTGTTTTCAGTTGTTTGAGGCACATTCTTCAGAAAAGCATTTCTGGGTCCTGTCTGGAGATCCCGAGGTAATAAGTTGCTCTCAGCCCACAGATTCCTTATCCATAAATTAGGCTGTGTCCCCACCCAAATCTCAGCTTGAATTGTACCTCCCGTAATTCCC
>NW_022297605.1:0-2577 GCF_002776525.5 Piliocolobus tephrosceles
TTTTTTTATTTTTATAATTTATATTTTTTTTTTTTTTTTTTTTTTTTACTTATTTATGCTTATATATACCTTTCTTATTTCTCATTTTTTTTTTTTTTACGTATTTCCAATTTTTATATTCTTTTTATGCATGCATGCATCACGCATATCGTTAAAATTATTTCTTTTAGGAAAAAAAAAAAAAAAAAAACTAAATAAACAAATAAGTAAACGAATAAATAAAGAATGTTTCTTTAAAAATTATCTTTTTTTTAATTGTAGAACGAGTTTTTTTCAATTTTCTTCTTTCTTTATGTAAACGTTTGCACATAATTTTAATATCATGTTTATAAAAGCAAATGTGCGTAAGCACGCATATATATATATAATATATATATATATATGTAAACATTTTTATGATTGTTAAAATTTGTCATCCCTGTGTGTATAAAAAAAAAATTTTAATTTTGTAACTATTTTACAATTTTTTTATTTTACTACATATATATTTATATACATGTTCATTATAGTATTCACCATTGGTACATAAATTAAAGAAAGTGCATTTTTTTGTAAAAAAAAATATTCATAATATTACTTTACATATATGTGTATGTATACCTATTTGTAAGTGTATTTGACATACATAAATACCACTATTAGCTGTATTACCTTATGTATATTTGTTTAAAATAACTTAAATATAAAAGATAAATAGAAGGCTGAATTCAGTTATAAGTAAAATCAAATATAATTATAAAAAGGAACAATATTGTATAAAAAAAAGTACGATTCATTTTATTTTGTATATATATATATGTGTGGCTATAGAACTCGCATGTTAACGTAATATAGTTTGCGTTGATGCTCTTTATTTATTATTTGTTTGTTTGTTTGTTTGTCTATTTGTTTGTTTGTCTATTTGTTTGTTTGTCTATTTGTTTGTCTATTTGTTTGTCTATTTGTTTGTTTATTTATTTGCTTGTCTACTTATCTATTGTTTGTTACATATTAAAAATAAATCTTATTTGGTAAATATACATTCATAGGGTAACTATTTTTTTTTTATATGTTTTTAGTTTTAATATATATTAAGGAAAAAAAATTAACTGTTACCATGACTCGTTCTTTTATGTTATTAACAAAAAATATATATATTTTTCTTAACATGTGTTATAAAAAAAAAAAATAAAAATAAATAAATGAATAAATGGGTTTCTTTAATATAAGTAGAGAAAGCAAATACTTGAAAGGTAAAAACAAACTATCGTACGCATATATATATTAACACACGTATTATTTCACGACTAAATTAAAAAAAGTTTATATTAACAAAATACACAAACTTTATAAATGTTAATATTTGAAAGTAATATTTCATCTGTTTTTTATACTAACGTCAAAAAAAAAAAAAAAAAGACAAAAAATGAATGTATATTTATATGTACATTTGATCATGTTGATAAATGTATAATATACCATAATGAATGAAAAAACATAAGAAGAGCGTTCCGTTCTACATAAGAATAATCAACAATTATATATATGTACATATATGTTTACATATTTATACATATTTGCATATAATAAGCCTATATAAAATATATGAGCGCCGTAGTAAATCATTCAAATTAATACTCTGTTAATCTGGAAAAATAAAAGAACAATTATCTCTTTAATTTTTTGATATATTTTTTTTTTTTTTTTTTTCAATAAATTTATTTCTTCTGCTGTTATGTTATTCTATTTCAAATAGAACAAATAACTAAAATGTCATAATTTAACAATTTTTTTTTTTTTTTTTTTGAAACAGTTTTATTTGTTTTAATTCATTAGTTATAAAAAAATATTTAAAATAAATTTTATCGAAAAACAAGTTCATACTTAATATATATTTTTTTTTTTTCTTTTTTAAAATGCTTAAATAACAATAACTATAACATTTTTACAATAATAATATATTGTTTTTCTTAATAAACACACGATGATAGTAATACCTAATTGTAGTAATAATAATAAAAAAAAAAAAAAAAAAAAAATGAACTGATGGAAAAAGAAGAAACCAGTAGAGTAAAAGTAGAAAAGAGATGAATAAAAAAAAAAAATAAAATAATAAACTAATAATAAAAGAAAAAAAATTAAGGGTAAAACTTCATGTGTAAATTTTGATTCTTGTTTTTCTATTTTAATGGTAGTACATATATATATATATATATATATATATACATTTAAATAGTATTTAATTGTGCTTTAAAAATGTAGAAAAGCATGTATACGGTGTGTGGATGTACGTATCTAATTATATAGATATATAGCAGTATATCCACCTATATATATATATATTATGTACGTTTCACAAGTGCTTACAAAATAATTAGAAAAATCTAATTGAACAATGCTTCTTCACGTTTAGCACTTATCTAACCTTTCTCTCTCCTCATAAATAAATACCCAACAAATATACTACATAAAATACTACAATTTTAAGTAAAAACCTTCTTCATGTTTTTTTTTTAAATTGAAAGTTAATAAAAAACGCGAAGAAAAAAAAAAAAAAAAAAAAAAAAAAGTCTAAACAATTTAAAACATGTTAATAAA
>NW_022297606.1:0-2698 GCF_002776525.5 Piliocolobus tephrosceles
CCTATCCTAGTTTTAATGAATTATTAGGGTGAAACATAAGAAGATTCAGAGCTATACAGAAAGGTCTACTCGGAGGTGCTTTGTTTCCTCCTATTCTGTTCCCACCATTCCTACTTTCCACTCCTTTTTCCACTGACCCTGTGAGCATCAGATTCATCGTTAATGGCAGTTACATTCTTACCAAGTGCTTCCTATCTGCAGGCACTTGCTGTGTATTGCTTCTTTTGGCGTTCACAGCAACCTCTTGAGGGAGGCACTATTATTGTCCCCTCCCCCCTTTTTTTTTTTTTTTTTTTTGACAGAGTCTCACTCTGTTGCCCAGGCTGGAGTGCAGTTGTGCGATCTTGGCTCACTGCAACCTCTGCCTCTCACGGTCAAACAATTCTGCCTCAGCCTCTCAAGTAGCTGCAAGTACAGACATCCACCACCATGCCTGGCTAATTCTTGTATTTTTAGCAGGGACGGGGTTCTGCCATGTTGGCCAGGCTGGTCTCGAACTCCTGACCTCAGGTGATCGACCCATCTCGACCTCCAAAAATGCTGGGATTATAGGTGTGAGCCACCATGCCTGACTATTATCCCCATTTTTTTTTTTTTTTTTTTTTTTTTTGAGATGGAGTTTTGCTCTTATTGCCCAGGCTGGAGTGCAATGGCACAATCTCAGCTCACTGCAACCTCTGCCTCCCAGATTCAAGCAATTCTCCTGCCTCAGCCTCCTGAGTAGCTGGGATTACAGGCATGTGCCACCATGCCCGACTAATTTTGTATTTTTAGTAGAGACAGGGTTTCTCCATGTTAGTCAGGCTGATCTCGAACTCCCGACCTCAGGTGATCCGTCCCCCCACCTCAGCCTCCCAAAGTGCTGGGATTACAGGTGTGAGCCACCGTGCCTGGCCTTATTATCCCCATTTTTTAGATGAGAAAGCTGAGTCCCAGAGAGCATAGGGAGCTTGTCCAGAGTGACATCTCTGATGCATAACCAGTACTCAAACCAGTATTTTTCTGACACCAAGGCCTGCGTGTAAACTGTAAAAGGGCTGTTTGGCACCTACTTTTCTAAAGTTGTCTGATCCCTTCTCAGTCTGGGTCTTCCTGAAGCTTGGCACTTCTGAAGTCACCTTTCTGAAAACATTCTGGTAACTGTTAGATCCCTTGTTCTAGCTATTCATGTGTTCTGTGTGGTTAAACCAGGTTCACAATGGGCCACCTGGCCTTTGGAACTTGGGTGAAGAGCCTGCCTTCAGCTGATCCTCCCCACCCACATTTTCAAAACATGGGTTTCCATGTGTTAGTTGTAAATTAGGAAACATAACCATGTTTTGAGGCTTCATAGAAAACAAATGTCTGGGGTCACATAGGTTAAAGGAGGAACCAAATTCAGCACTATCACTGTTCTATTCAGTAGGCAATTCTGGGGTCTTCCTGTGTCTCAGGTTCTATAGTAGTTGTTTCAGGACTTTGGGATAAACACAAACTGTCCCTGCCCTCAGGGGGATTAACGTCAGGTATACAAGCGACTCTAATTCGAGGCCAGGTTGGATTCAGTGCTGGAAGAGGAGGGCACACCTCACGCTACGGGAGTTCAAAGAGGAAATGATCACAATGAGGAGGGAGAGATGGGTCATTCCAGGAGAAACTTCAGGGAAAAGCAACATTTAAAATGAGACTTTGGAGAGTGAGGGAAGTTTGGACAGATGGATATAGAGGATTCAAGGCCGGGGGAAAGGTTTTAGCCAGAAAGTCTGCTTGGGCAAATGCATGAGTAAAAGAAGAAGGCCTTTTTTTGGGGGGTGGGGAGGCTGAGGCAGGTGGAACATCCTGAGGTCAGGAGTTCAAGACCAGCCTGGCCAACACGGTGAAACCCTGTCTCTAATAAAAACACGAAATTTAGCTGAGTGTGGTGGCGGGCACCTGTAATTCCAGCTACTCAGGAGGCTGAGGCAGGAGAATCACTAGAACCCAGGAGGCAGAGGTTGCAGTGAGCCTAGATCACACCACTGCACTCCAGCCTGGGCAACAAGAGTGAAACTCCATCTCAAAAAAAAAAGAAGAAAAAAAAAAAAAGGAACGGAAGGGAAGGGAAGGGCAAGGCAGTGTGGGGAATGGTGAGTAATCTAATTTGGTTGTTCCAGAGAGGATGTAGAAGGAAGTGACAAGAGAGAAAGCCAGACAGGTGGATTAGGGTCATCCTAAGGACCTTTGTGCCCGTTAGGATGTTCTAGACTTCCAGGCAGGTTGCCCAGCTCAAACTGGCTTAAACAATGAGGTGGATTATTGGCTATGTAATTGGGAAGTCCAGAGGTTCTAGGAGTACCGAAAATTATTATTTAGTATTAGTTTGACAAAACACCTTCTGTTTTCTGGGAGCAGGAGATGCTTGCCAAGGTGTAGGTCATTGAGTTGAATATTATCATGCTTTATTAAATTACCAAGGGCACAGTAACTGTTGAGAGGGGAGAAGTACACATGAAATAAAACGTGACCAGCTTAGAAATGTCAAATGATTATGACATGTTGTTACAAATTATTATAATTCTTTGAACATCTACTATAAGTAGAGAGACTTGAGTTCCAGGTCATGGGCTCGGTTCTAGCAACAATCGGGAAGGTGGTCTTGCACGAAGCCCTTCTTTCTTCTATACTCTTCAGTGTCCTCACCTGCAAAATGAGGCCTTTGTTATATTAGGGCTCCTACTGT
>NW_022297607.1:0-2215 GCF_002776525.5 Piliocolobus tephrosceles
CAAGTAGGTCATAATTAGGTACTATAACTTACTGATACTCTTAATTAGCAAGATTTGCATTTTATTTAAATTATTCATTTATTGAATTTTAAATCTATGTTGCTTATATTTGAGACACTTGTTAATGTTAGATATATATCAACATTCATAAACATTTATTTATAAGTCTTCATGTTATCATAGATGATACTAAGGTAAAAAATTATAGCCATTAACTAAGGTTGCCCTGCTAAATTTGGGAAAAACAGGGTCTGGGAACTAGATTCTCCTGATTTTTAGTGCAGTCAGTTTTCACTAGTTAATACCGTACTCTACTTAGTTACCTAAGTAGAGGCAGAGGTTTCAGGTGAACAAGACGGGAGAATGTTGAAAAAGATGCTATTCATCTTATTGCTAGGGACAAATATATCCTCTTTAATTATTGCCATAGACATTAAAGAAAGAATTGTGTGATCTCTTTTTCCCTTTATATAAATATAATACTCTATTGGTAATAGAGAAACAACAATAATGGAAGTTTATAAACCTACTCTTTTATGAACAGATTCAGTGGCATCAGAAAAATATACCTGAAAAAAATTATTTTAATTTTCAGTGTTTTAGAGTATCTCAGGGGACAGAAGGATTGTCAGGATTGTTAGTAGTGCCATGATAATTTTTAAATACTAGTTTCTGTTTAATTCAAAAGATGGTTGAGATATAAAATTCATTTATTTTGTTTAGATGCAAATAGTTATAAGAAAATGCTGTTTTATCTCTTTGAAGATAATTAACACTTTATCTCAGTTAGATTGTCTTTTGCTACAGTGATGTTGTCTAATATATCATAAATGTTTAAACCTTATAGCACAACCTATTGCCATTAATTTCTAGTGTTCTAAAATATTTTCAAAAATTGAGAGTATAGTCTTTATGCTAATTCCTTTCAATATAAATGAATTTAATTTTATTTTTACTTAAATTAATCTTAAGAAATGAAATTGATATTGTGTTCCAGTCTATTGGGGGAACATTCATGATCTAAATCTTCATGAACAGTCTAGACTCGTCAGTATAAAAATAGCAATCAAAAAGTCAATGATCTCATAAAGTATCAGTAAAAATTAAAATTAAAATACAAAATCTAATAGTCAGAAAATAGTATCATAAGTAAAAATTGAGATCACTAAGTAAACCCACTATTCAAAAATGATATGAAATATTTATAAAGGAGAATAAATGTGTATATGGATAAAATTAGAATCAATAAATACCAGGAGAGTAATCAGTTGACAGGAAAATTAACATATGTGAAAAGAATCCAACCAATGGAACAGAATGAGGATCTCCTCAACAAATGATGTTGGAACAATTGGATATTCACTTAGAACAAAGTTACACTTAGTCTTTCCCTTACACGATCATATAAGCCAATTTCGTCTAAAAATTTTTTCAAAGAAGATGCAAAATCCACAAACCATATAATAACTGACTGACAAATTTAATTTCATTACAATTGAAACCAAAAATATTCATATGCACATAACAAAAAACTGTTAAACTTAAACCACCTTGAAGAAAATGAAGAAAATTTGTAGTCTGAATGAAAAATCTGTTTATATAATAAATGATTAATATTAGTAATATATTTGTAAACTATTTCTACAATAATTGTTTTAAGTATCTATATAAAAGATCAAAAATATGAATAGACAATTGCAATGAAGACATACATGAATGGCTAATAAACATACATAGAGATATAGGGACCCATTATTAAATAGTACAAGTTAAAATCATAATTAAATCTTGTTTTAGATCGTTCAGATTGACAAAGCATTCTGTTAAAGGTGTTATGAGGCCTGTGTGGTGCCTCATGCCTGGAATCCCAGCACTTTGGGAGGCCAAGGCTGGTCGATCACCTGAAGTCAGGTGTTTGAGACCAGCCTGGTCAACTTGGTGAAACCCTGTCTCTACTAAAAATACAAAAATTAGCTGTGCATGGTGGCAGGTACCTGTAATCTCAGGGGAAGCTGAGGAAGGAGAATTGCTTGAACCTGGGAGGTGAGGTTGCTGTGAGCTGATAACTCACCATTGCACTCCAGCCTGGGCGACAAGAGCAAAACTCTGCCTTAAAAGAAAAAGGAAAGGGAAAGGAAGGAAGGAAGGAAGGAAGGAAGGAAGGAAGGAAGGAAGAAAGGAAAGGAAAGGGAGATATAGTTGAGGGTGTGGTACC
>NW_022297607.1:2315-2968 GCF_002776525.5 Piliocolobus tephrosceles
CACTGAGACACATGACATAAAGGTATACATTGATACATGAAAATAATAATCAAATTCAGGACAGAATTTTTATCTGGACAGAAAGAAAATACATATATATACACACACGTATATGTACACCTGTTTGTGTGTATATATGTGTGTATATATATTTTCTTTCTGTCCAGATAAAAATTCTGTCCTGAATTTATTATTTTCATGTATCAATGTATATACATATATATACACACACATATGTACACACACATGTGTATACATATGTATTTTCTTTCTGTCCAGATAAAATTTCTCTCACATATATAAATATATACACAAATATATATATGCCTGTATATATATATATGATAGGAGAGAAATACACAGGATTACAATGTTGTATTTTTAACCCAGTTGGCAATTTAAGTGTTTGGTTTATCTGTTTTGGCATTTTTAAATATCTTTTTCTATATTATACATTTTATATATTGATTATTTTCAGAGAAAACAATAGAAGTGGTAAATAAAATGTGGTTTTTAGAAAACTTTTTCCATGGAAAGGAAATATGAACATTTTCAGACAGTTCAGCAAGTTCTGAAGGGGAAACGATGGTTTCCTTAGTTAATTCTGGATACATAAAATTATATTTATATGATACTAAATTAATAAGTTGATA
>NW_022297608.1:0-8130 GCF_002776525.5 Piliocolobus tephrosceles
CAGGAGTAGATATGCAGAATGTTCAATTGGAAGATATCTAGTAGACTGTCAGAGAAAATAGTCTACACAGCTCTAATAAAATAAGAACCAACTATAGATATTATATATGTGCCTGCTGGTGTGAATATTGCTCTTCTTTTCTAATATGAAAATTTGTACCACACAAAACAGCGTTTAAATATTCAATGCCAAATTCAGAACTTGAGAATTCTAACCACATAAGAACTACCAATGATTTCAGTCAAGTAGATATTTTATGTATTCTCCCATGAATCACACTATGAAAATTTCTGATTTCTCTTATTCTGGGGTTAGATTATGATGTAAATTATTCTGGGAAGAAGCCGCACACAAAGGCCATCAAGTGTTTCAAGAGGAAACAGCAGGCTCTCAAAAATCTATGGAAAGTCTAATTGAATCTGGGGAAATACTTGCCTGATTAGGTTCTTTTATTGGACTCTGAAGTTATAAGAATGATAGCTTAAATCATTCCCATTGAATAGAGACAGAAGACAGTCAAAGTCATTTTGAATATACAAATATAATAACTTGCTCATTGGTTATCAAGAAGCTATACTTAGGAATGTCCTGTTGAGTACTGAATATTTTAGACTAAAACACTGTTTACATCATACTTTATGTATGCCAAGTAAAGTCTTTACATGAGATGGTCCAATCAAGGAATGCCTTGGTCAACTTCTTATGACTGTAACCATGAGCTATGTGAGTTTTCTCTAATCTCTACTTCCAGCTGTGCCATGCAAATCCAACCTGCAAGAAACTGCAGATCTGATTTTACTAAATACTTACTTTCACAATGATGTTCCTTTATAGGGATAAACATGAAACTCTTAGATGTATATTCAAGATATATTATGAATCAATTTTCATTCTGTCTTTTTATGCATTACATCTTACATGTTAATAAAAGTACTGGGAGATTTTTCCAAATGATGACAACTTTCTGTATTTCCTGCTGTTTTTGTAAGACTATTTTTGCTTTAGAACACTTTCTCAACAATACTCAGCTAATATAACTATGTACACAAAAATCAATCCATCGACTAATCCAATAAATCTTTAAAGTCTGTGAAGCATTTTTGTATACATATTTTCAGGTGTTCCTCAAAACCCTTTAATCAGGTATGTTGGATGGGGGTGAATATGAGATTACTTGAAGCAGATTTGACAGGAAATAATATATTAGAAAATGCTGAGGAGGATGAGCCTTTTGGCAAAACATATCATTGTTTCTCTGCTTTTCCTTACTAATAGAATTAAAAAAGATAGAAAGCAGGAGCTACCTATCCGTAACCTTATAACCTTCCTGGCAACTAAAAGGGTTAAAATTCAACACAGAAGCTAAAATGAAAGAAGAAATTGAGGCAAGAGTTTTATGTAAAGACATCACTTTATGACTGGCAGAGAGAAAATGACTACAAAGCCCAGACAAATACCCAGACGTGCACAGATAGAGTGACTGTCTTTGTTTATTTAAAACACCAATATAAACTTGGAAAGAGGAAGAAACAGTAATCTCCTTAGGCATTATACTGCTATAAAGAGAAAAAAAAGTACATGTCCCAAATTAAAGAAAAAGTGAAGCAACTCCATTTCTACCTGTAGGCCAACCCCATAACATCTCAATTCTTCACAACGTGGGCTTTCAATTTGGAAATAATTTATTGAGGGTGAATTTTATGTCACTATGTTTGAAGAAAAACATACAAAGATACTCTTGCCCTGCAATGACTTCCTGCAAAACTCAGAAATACCCTCCTGTCTATGCCTCTCTTCCACAGAGGTATCCCAGATGCCTTCTTTGTAAAAACAGCTGCATTTGTATGCTCAGATATGTAATTTAAAAATCAGACTGCACTCTTCAGAAAATTCCCAAGAATAAAAGTTTAACTGGCAAATTTTTATCGATTTTAAGATCCTGGAGCCTGTGATCCAAGTACACATCAAGTAACGCCAAGAAATCAGGAGGAAAAATGATGAGTAGGCTGTATGTGATGGGCATAAACAGTTAAAGAGTGAAGCCTGCTCCAGAACATGAAAATCTGTACTAGAATCACATGGATATTTGGTAATGAGGATATGCATAGTAATTACATCACAGTAAACACAAAGGTAATATCTTTAAAATAATGATGATGTAATTTTAAGATGATGATGAGGTTAGAAGATGTACTTCCTGTCCTTCCTTGAGAAATTAGCCTGGTTTCAGATAAAGGGAGAATTCAAATATCTAATTCCCACTAAAGGGAAACATACAGGAAAGCTAGAGCTCTTTATTAGTATAATATTTACTAATTCATTAAGTGTATCTATTAAGTGGAGCACTATTCTATGCATCAGAAGTCTAGAAATGAGGAGATTTGTGCAACAGAGCTTCATACACAAATAGTAGTAGAAATAAGCAGACATAAAAAACAGACAAAAATAGAAATAAACAATTTGGTGCATATAAAGAACAATGTTTATGGTGAAAGGAATGAACTTATATTAACTGTGTAACCGCAGAAGGAGAACTTGATAGTACTAGGATGTGAAGTAATGAATAAATGTGGAATAGCTTTAAGAAATAATATTGTTCATTGACAAAGAATAAGCACAGTACAACCGGGTATTGGATTCTAGGTATATTTCGTTTTCTAGTTTCTGGTATCATCTTAGGAGAAGGCCAATGTCACTCATTTTGATTATTTTCATAGTTTCTTTTTGTTGTTCTGATTTCCCCTCCCTAAAATATTTTAATATGATCCCTTTATCCTTAGTACTTTCAAATTTTGCCAAAATTTGTCTTAACGTGGGTCTTTTTTCTTTTATTGTACTTGTTCTATTTTCTTTGGAGCATTATTTTTTTCAAGTTCAGGAATTTTGACTCTATTAATTCTGGAAAATATGGTTGCTTTCACTTTGTTCAATCTATTAATTTGATGTTGCAATCAAAATTACCTAATTTCCTTTTCTTTTCTCTCTTGGTTTTTATCTTCTTGACTCTCTCTCTCTTCCATTTATTCACAAATATGACCGTATATTTTCATTTTAAATCATTCTGTTGAATTTTTACGGTCTGCTGCCACATTTTCACTTTGAAAACTCTTGTCTTATGGATGTCTTTTTATAGTGTCATTTTTCTGTTCCATGGTTTCAATACACTGTCTTATTTCTGTGAGGATGCTAACTTTTAAATAATCTTTTGATATCTGTACTGTTTCTATTTATTCCATGTTTTCTTGTTTTCTGTTTGTTGCTATCTCTGTAGTCTGACTAAAAATCTAACAACCCAGGCAATATTGACTTCTGGTGAAGATGCCCAGCAAAAGGAACTCATCTATTGTTGGCAAAAAATGCAAAATGGTATAGTCATGAAGCCCACTTGATCATGGTGGATAAGCTTTTTGATGTGCTGCTGAATCCGGTTTGCCAGTATTTTATTGAGGATTTTTGCATCGATGTTCATCAGGAAGATTGGTCTAAAATTCTCTTTTTTTGATGTGTCTCTGCGAGGCTTTGGTATCAGGATAATGTTGGCCTCATCAAATGAGTTAGGGAGGATTCCCTCTTTTGCTATTGATTGGAATAGTTTCAGAAGGAATGGTACCAGCTCCTCCTTGTACCTCTGGTAGAATTCAGCTGTGAATCCATCTGGTCCTGGGCTTTTTTTGGTGGGTAGGCTATTAATTGTTGCCTCAATTTCAGAGGCTGCTATTATTCTATTCAGGGATTCAACTTCTTCCTGGTTTAGTCTTGGAAGAGTGTACGTGTCCAGGAAATTATCCATTTCTTCTAGATTTTCTAGTTGATTTGCGTAGAGGTGTTTATAGTATTCTCTGATGGTAGTTTGTATTTCTGTGGGGTCAGTGGTGATATCCCCTTCATCATTTTTTTATTGCGTCTATTTGATTCCTCTCTCTTTTCTTCTTTATTAGCCTTGCTAGCGGTCTGTCAATTTTGTTGATCTTTTCAAAAAACCAACTCCTGGATTCATTGATTTTTTGGAGGGTTTTTTGTGTCTCTATCTCCTTCAGTTCTGCTCTGATCTTAGTTATTTCTTGCCTTCTGCTAGCTTTTGAATGTGTTTGCTCTTGCCTCTCTAGTTCTTTTAATTGTGATGTTAGAGTGTCCATTTTAGATCTTTCCTGCTTTCTCTTGTGGGCACTTAGTGCTATAAATTTCCCTCTACACACTGCTTTAAATGTGTCCCAGAGATTCTGGTATGTTGTATCTTTGTTCTCATTGGTTTCAAAGAACATCTTTATTTCTGCTTTCATTTCGTTATGTACCCAGTATTCATTCAGGAGCAGGTTGTTCAGTTTCCATGTAGTTGAGCGGTTTTGATTGAGTTTCTTAGTCCTGAGTTCTAGTTTGATTGCACTGTGGTCTGAGAGAGTTTGTTATAATTTCTGTTCTTGTACATTTGCTGAGGAGTGCTTTACTTCCAATTATGTGGTCAATTTTGGAATAAGTGTGATGTGGTGCTGAGAAGAATGTATATTCTGTTGACTTGGGGTGGAGAGTTCTATAGATGTCTATTAGGTCCGCTTGGTGCAGAGATGAGTTCAGTTCCTGGATATCCTTGTTAACTTTCTGTCTCGTTGATCTGTCTAATGTTGACAGTGGGGTGTTAAAATCTCCCATTTTTATTATGTGGGAGTCTAAGTCTCTTTGTAAGTCTCTAAGGACTTGCTTTATGAATCTGGGTGCTCCTGTATTGGGTGCATATATATTTAGGATAGTTAGCTCTTCCTGTTGAATTGATCCCTTTACCATTATGTAATGGCCTTCTTTGTCTCTTTTGAACTTTGATGGTTTAAAGTCTGTTTTATCAGAGACTAGGATTGCAACCCCTGCTTTTTTTGTTCTCCATTTGCTTGGTAGATCTTCCTCCATCCCTTTATTTTGAGCCTATGTATGTCTCTGCATGTGAGATGGGTCTCCTGAATACAGCAGACTGATGGGTCTTGACTCTTTATCCAGTTTGCCAGTCTGTGTCTTTTAATTGGAGCATTTAGTCCATTTACATTTAAGGTTAATATTGTTATGTGTGAACTTGATCCTGCCATTATGATATTAACTGGTTATTTTGCTCATTAGTTGATGCAGTTTCTTCCTAGGCTCGATGGTCTTTACATTTTGGCATGTTTTTGCAATGGCTGGTACCGGTTGTTCCTTTCCATGTTTAGGGCTTCCTTCAGGGTCTCTTGTAAGGCAGGCCTGGTGGTGACAAAATCTCTAAGCATTTGCGTATCTGTAAAGAATTTTATTTCTCCTTCACTGATGAAACTTAGTTTGTCTGGATATGAAATTCTGGGTTGAAAATTCTTTTCTTTAAGAACGTTGAATATTGGCCCCCACTCTCTTCTGGCTTGTAGAGTTTCTGCCGAGAGATCTGCTGTCAGTCTGATGGGCTTCCCTTTGTGGGTATCCCGACCTTTCTCTCTGGCTGCCCTTAAGATTTTTTCCTTCATTTCAACTTTGGTGAATCTGGCAATTATGTGTCTTGGAGTTGCTCTTCTGGAGGAGTATCTTTGTGGCGTTCTCTGTATTTCCTGAATTTGAATGTTGGCCTTCCCTACTAGGTTGGGGAAGTTCTCCTGGATGATATCCTGTAGAGTGTTTTCCAATTTGGTTCCATTTTCCCCCTCACTTTCAGGCACCCCAATCAGACGTAGATTTGGTCTTTTTACATAATCCCATACTTCTTGCAGGCTTTGTTCATTTCTTTTTCTTCTTTTTTCTTTTGGTTTCTCTTCTCACTTCATTTCATTCATTTGATCCTCCATCGCTGATACTCTTTCTTCCAGTTGATCGAGTCAGTTACTGAAGCTTGTGCATTTGTCACGTATTTCTCGTGTCATGGTTTTCATCTCTGTCATTTCGTTTATGACCTTCTCTGCATTAATTAGTCTAGCTGTCAATTCTTCCACTCTTTTTTCAAGATTTTTAGTTTCTTTGCGCTGGGTACGTAATTCCTCCTTTAGCTCTGAGAGGTTTGATGGACTGAAGCCTTCTTCTCTCATCTCATCATAATCATTCTCTGACCAGCTTTGATCCGTTGCTGGCGATGGGCTGTGCTCCTTTGCAGGAGGAGATGCGCTCTTATTTTTTGAATTTCCAGCTTTTCTGCCCTGCTTTTTCCCCATCTTTGTGGTTTTATCTGTCACTGGTCTTTGATGATGGTGACGTACTGATGGGGTTTTGATATAGGTGTCCTTCCTGTTTGATAGGTTTCCTTCTGACTGTCAGGACCCTCAGCTATAGGTCTGTTGGAGATTGCTTGAGGTCCACTCCAGACCCTGTTTGCCTGGGTATCAGCAGCAGAGGTTGCAGAAGATAGAATATTGCTGAACAGCGAGTGCACCTGTCTGATTCTTGCTTTGGAAGCTTCCTCTCAGGGGTGTACTCCACCCTGTGAGGTGTGGGGTGTCAGACTGCCCCTAGTGGGGGATGTCTCCCAGTTAGGCTACTCAGGGGTCAGTGACCCACTTGAGCAGGCAGACTGCCCCTTCTCAGATCTCAACCTCCGTGTTGGGAGATCCACTGCTCTCTTCAAAGCTGTCAGACAGAATCGTTCGCGTTTCACAGGCTTCTACTCCTTTAGCTGAGCCCTGTCCCCAGAGGCGCAGTCTACAGAGACAGGCAGGTTTCCTTGAGCTGCTGTGAGCTCCACCCAGTTCCAGCTTCCCAGCGGCTTTAGTTACCTACTTAAGCCTCAGCGATGGCGGGCGCCCCTCCCCCAGCCTCGCTGCTGCCTTGCGGTTAGATTGCCGCAGACTGCTGTGTTAGCAAGGAGAGAGGCTCCGTGGGCGTGGGACCCTCCCGGCCAGGTGTGGGATACAATCTCCGGTGTGCCGGTGTTACAGCGCAGTATTGGGGTGGGAGTTACCCGATTTTCCAGGTGTTGTGTGTCTCAGTTCCCCTGGCTAGGAAAAGGGACTCCCTTCCCCCTCGCGCTTCCCAGGTGAGGCGATGCCTCGCCCTGCTTCAGCTCTCGCTGGTCGGGCTGCAGCAGCTGACCAGCACCGATTGTCCGGCACTCCCGAGTGAGATGACCCCAGTACCTCAGTTGAAAATGCAGAAATCGCCGGTCTTCTGTGTCGCTCGCGCTGGGAGTTGGAGACTGAAGCTGCTCCTATTCGGCCATCTTGCTCCGCCCTTGGAAGCAGTTTTCATGGTTATTTTGTCAGCTGTTGCCGGTTGTGTTTCAGCCAATGGGAGACACTGGCAGGCGATTTCAGAGCCTGATGCAGGGGAGAGAGGAAAAGGAAAAAGCTAGGGCATATGTACTCCAGTCTATATGCCGAGGTAGTGCGTTGTCCTCCAGTCTATATGCCGAGGCAGTGCGTTGTCCTCCAGTCTACATGCCGAGGCAGTGCGTTGTCCTCCAGTCTACATGCCGAGGCAGTGCGTATGACAGCATGGTATCTTGTTTACACCACCAACCCCTCTTGTGGTTATTCCACTTTCTGCCGGGTGACTTCACCCTCTGAAATTTAGTAATACCATTCTCTTTCTCTGTCTGTCTGTCTCTCTCTTTTATTTTTCCTGCTGATTCTAATGCAATAGTGAGTTTCTATAGTTGGAGATCTCTGAGTTGTCTCCTTCTCTCTAATTGGCTCCCTTGGTCTTCCAGCAACTGTGTAACCAAATCTGTACTAAATTATCTGTAATATGCTTAAAATGCTTGCTATTTTCCTGAGTTGGACGATGAACACCAGTGTAGTGTTAATTGTATTTAGACTTTAATTTATCATTACATCAAAATATATAGAGAATCAATCACTTTGCAGAAAATGCAAGCAGCAGACCTCTCCTTTACTTGTTTCCTCTATCCGATTCCCTTTTTTTTTTTTTTTTTTATTATACTTTAAGTTCTAGGGTACATGTGCATAACGTGCAGGTTTGTTACATATGTATACATGTGCCATGTTGGTGTGCTGCACCCATCAACTTGTCAGCACCCATCAGTTCATCATTTATATCAGGTATAACTCCCCAATGCAATCCCTCCCCCCTCCCCCCTCCCCATGATAGGCCCCAGTGTGTGATGTTCCCCTTCCCGAGTCCAAGTGAGCTCATTGTTCAGTTCCCACCTATGAGTGAGAACATGCGGTGTTTGGT
>NW_022297610.1:0-3055 GCF_002776525.5 Piliocolobus tephrosceles
TTACCTACTTAAGCCTCAGCGATGGCGGGCGCCCCTCCCCCAGCCTCGCTGCTGCCTTGCGGTTAGATTGCCGCAGACTGCTGTGTTAGCAAGGAGAGAGGCTCCGTGGGCGTGGGACCCTCCCGGCCAGGTGTGGGATACAATCTCCGGTGTGCAGGTGTTACAGCGCAGTATTGGGGTGGGAGTTACCCGATTTTCCAGGTGTTGTGTGTCTCAGTTCCCCTGGCTAGGAAAAGGGACTCCCTTCCCCCTCGCGCTTCCCAGGTGAGGTGATGCCTCGCCCTGCTTCAACTCTCGCTGGTCGGGCTGCAGCAGCTGACCAGCACCGATTGTCCGGCACTCCCGAGTGAGATGACCCCAGTACCTCAGTTGAAAATGCAGAAATCGCCGGTCTTCTGTGTCGCTCGCGCTGGGAGATGGAGACTGATGCTGTTCTTATTCGGCCATCTTCAAAGGTACGTTTTTTCAAAGTAGGAGGATAGAACGTATTTCAAGTAGCAGTTTGTTAGTTTGATATATGAGTTTTAGCTATGTAGACATATAGCATGGTATCTTCCTTTGTACTCCTGCCTGGTCCCTATACACATACTGGGGGATAGGCCTGCTTGTGGCCACTGACCTGATGCTGAGACATTCCTCTCCAGTTTTTATCTGACTATATTTCCTATTTCACCATAGGCCCGAATGTGATCCCAAATATACCTTCGTGGATCCATCCACGAGGGAGTTTCCAATCTGCGTAATGTAAAGATCGTTTCATCTATGTGAGATGAATAAGCATAGCAAAAAGCAGATTCACAGAAAGCTTCTTTCCAGTTTTTATCTGAAGATATTTCCTTTATCACCGTGGTCGTGAATCTGCTCCCGAATGTCCCTTCGTGGATCCATCCATGACAGTTTCCAAGCTGCGTAATATAAAGAGAGCTTTATCTATGTGAAATGATTACACATATCACAGAGTAGTTTCCTAGAAAGCTTCTTTCCAGGTTTTGTCTGAGGCTATTTCCCTTTTCACCATCGGCATCAACATGCTCCCGTATATCACTTACTACTTGTTTCTCCAAAAGGGTTTCCCCGATGCTGTATGAGAAGAGAGGTATAACACTGTCAGTGGAATGCACACGTCACAAAGCAGTTCCTCGGAAAGCTTCTCTCCATTTTCAGTCTGAACATATTTCCTTTTTCACCATAAGCCTCAAAATGCTCCCGAATATCCCATCACACGCTAAACATACACATGGTTAGAAAACTACTCAATGAAAAGAGAGGCTGAACTGAATGAGAGGAACTAAGACGACACAGAGCAGTTTCACAGAAAGCTTCATTCTGAATTTTATCTGAGGATATTTTCTTCTCCGTATTCTAAGGATCCTTCCCAAGTGTCCTTCCTCAGATTCCACAAAAACAGTGATATCAACCTGTTCAACCCAAAGAATGGTTTAACTCTTTGAGACCAGTGCACACATCGCAAAGCAGTTCCTCAGAATGTTTCTCTGCAGGTTTCATCAGAAGACGTTTCCTTGCTCACCACTAGCCTCCGAGCGTCATTAAATATCCCTTCACGGATTCTTCCAAGACAGAGATTCGAAACAGGGCAACGTAGAGTAAGCATTAACTCTGTGATGTGAATGCACATATCAGAGAGCAGATCCTTGGAACTCTTCTTCCTCGATTTTATTTCAGTATATTTCACTTTCGCTATTGTCCTCAATACACTCCGAAATATCACTTTTTCAGTGTCAGAGAAAAAATGTTGAAACACTGCTTTGTGAGAAAAGAGGCATAACTCCCTGAGTGGAATGCATATATCACAAAGTATTTTCTCACACAGTTTCTTTGCAGTTTTCTCTGAAGATAACTCGTCTTTCACCGTAGTCCTGTATGCGCTCCCAAATGTACCTTCACAGATGCATGCATGGCAAAAACATTTTAACTATGAGAGATGAATAAATAAAGCCGTTTCACAGAAATTTTGTCTCCAGTTTTTGTCTGAGGATATTTCCTTTTTCACCATAGCCCTCCCTATACTCACGAATACTCTTGGTAGCTCTTTCTCCAAAATGGATTCCAGAATCCTCTAGGAGAAGAAAGGTATATTACTGTGAGTGGAATGCACACGTCACTAAGCAGCTACTCAGAAAGCTTCTCTCCAGTTTCTATCTGAAGACTTTTCCGTTCTCACCGTAAGCCTCAAAGCGGTCCTGAATATCCCTTCACAGACTAAATAAAAACAGTAGTATGATACTGCTGAATGGAAAGAGAAGCTTAGCGGTGTGAGAGGAATTCACGTGACAAAGAGCAGTTTCACAGAAAGCTTCCTTCTGGTTTCTATCTGAGGTTATTTTTCAGGATATTCTATTATTTATTTATTTATTTTTAAAATTTTTCATTATACTTTAAGTTCTAGGGTACAAGTGCATAACGTGCAGGTTTGTTACATATGTATACCTGTGCCATGTTGGTGTGCTGCACACATGAACTCGTCAGCACCCATCAATTCATCATTTATATCAGGTATAACTCCCCAATGCAATCCCTCCCCCCTCCCCCCTCCCCATGATAGGCCCCAGTGTGTGATGTTCCCCTTCCCGAGTCCAAGTGAGCTCATTGTTCAGTTCCCACCTATGAGTGAGAACATGCGGTGTTTGGTTTTCTCTTCTTGTGATAATTTGCTAAGAATGATGGTTTCCAGCTGCATCCATGTCTCTACAAAGGACGCAAACTCATCCTTTTTTATGGCTGCATAGTATTCCATGGTGTATATGTGCCACATTTTCTTAATCCAGTCTGTCACTGATGGACATTTGGGTTGATTCCAAGACTTTGCTATTGTGAATAGTGCCGCAATAAACATACGTGTGCATGTGTCTTTGTAGTAGCATAATTTATAATCCTTTGGGTATATACCCAGTAGTGGGATGGCTGGGTCATATGGTACATCTAGTTCTAGATCCTTGAGGAATCGCCATACTGTTTTCCATAATGGTTGAACTAGTTTACAATCCCACCAACAGTGTAAAAGTGTTCCTATTTCTCCACATCCTCTCCAACACCT
>NW_022297612.1:0-11783 GCF_002776525.5 Piliocolobus tephrosceles
TGTACTTTACACGGAAACAGTTTTAGCAAACTACTCTATGAAAAGAAAGGTCTAACTCTGTGAGATGAATTCACACATCATAAAGCAGTTTCTCAGAAACTTCTTTCTCGTTTTTATCTGAGGATATTTCCTTTTTTACCGTAGGCCACAGTGCCTTCCCAAATATCACTTCGCAGATTCCACAAAAAGATTGGAAACAAACTGCTCCATGAATAAAAAGGTGTAACCTTGTGAAGTGAATTCACACATCATGAAGAAGGTTCTCTGAAAGCTTTTTCCTAGTTTTTATCTGAGGATATTTTCTTTGTTACCTTAGGCTTCAACACAGTCCAAAATATCCCTTCTCAGATCCCCCAAAACAGTGTTATCAAACTGCTCCATGAAAAGAATGGTGTAATACTTTGAAGTGAATTCACGCATCACAAAGTAGTTTCTCAAAAAGCTTCTTTGTAGTTTTTATCTGAGGATATTTCCTGTTTCACCATAGACCACAATGCACTTGGAAGTATCCCTCTTCAGATTCCACGATAACCGCTCAGTGACAGCAAAGTCCTCCACGAAAAGAAACGTGTAACTTTGTGAGTTGAATTATCATATCACAAAGCAGTTTCTCAGAAAGCATCTTTCCAGTTTTTATATGAGGATATTTCCGTTGTCACCATAGGCTTCAATGTGATCCAAAATATCCCTTCTCAGATTCCCCAAAAACACTGCCAGCAAACTGATCCATGAAAATAATTGTGTACCAATGTGGGATGAATTAACACATCATAAAGCTTTTTCTCAGAAAGCTTTTTTCTAGTTTTTATATGATATTATTTAATTTGTCACCATAAGCAGGATTGCACTCAGAAATATCCCATTGCAGATTCTAAGAAATCAGTGTTGGCGAACTACTTCATGAAAAGAAAGGTGTAACTCTGTGAGATGAATTCACAGAACACAAAGAAGTTTCTCAGACAGCTTCTTTCTAGTTTTTATCTGAGGGAATTTCCTTTGTCACCATAGGCTTCAATGCGATCCAAAACATCCCATCTCAGATTCCTCATAAACAGTGCTACCAAACTGATCCATGAAAAGAATCGTGTAACTCTGTGAGACGAATTATCACAACACAAAGACGTTTCACGCAAAACTTCTTTCTAGTTTTTTAAAAGGATATTTCCTTTGTCAAAATACGCTTCAATGCACTCTGAAATATCCCATTGCAGGTTCCAAGAAAACAATGGTTGCAAACTGCTCAATGAAAAGAACAGTGTAACTCTGTGGGACTAATTCAAACATCACAAAGCAGTTTCTCAGAAAGCTTCTTTCTAGTTATTATCTTAGGATATTTCCTTTTTCTCTATAGGCCTCAATGCTCTCCCAAATACCCCATTGCAGATTTCACAAAATCAGTGTTAGCAAACTGCTCCATGGAAAGAAAAGTGTAACTCTGTGAGATGAAACCACACATCACAAAGCAGTTTCTCTGAAAGCTTCTTTCTCATTTTTATCTGAGGATATTTCCTTAGTAACCATAGGCTTCAATGCAATCCAAAATATCCCTTCTCAGATTCCCCAAAAACAGCGTTACCAAAATTCTTGATGAAAAGCATCGTGTAACCCTGTGAATTGAATTAACACATCACAAAGTGGTTTCTCAGAATGCTTCTTTCTAATTTTTATATGAGGATATTTCATTTGTCACTACAACCGTCAAGGTTCTCCAAAATATCCCATTGCAGTTTTCAAGAAAACAGTGTTAGCCAACTGCTCAATGAAAACAAAAATGTAATTCTGTGAGATGTATTCACACATCAGAAAGCAGTTTCTAAGAAGGCTTCTTTCTCTTTTTTATCTCAGGATATTTAACTTTTCACTGTACACCTCAATGTGCTCCCAAATATCACTTTGCAGTCTCCATGAAAAGAGTGTAAGCAAGCTGCCCCATGAAAATAAAGGTGTAACTCTGTGAAATGAATTCACACACAACAAAGAACTTTCTCAGAAAGCTTCTTTCTAGTTTTTATCTGAGGATATTTCGTTTGTCACCATAAGCTTCAATACGATCCAATATATCCCTTCTCAGAATCCCCCAAAACACAGCTAGCAAACTGCTCCATGAAAAGAATCGTGTAACTCTGTGAGATGAATTAACATATCACAAAGTGCTTTCTCAGAAAGAGTCTTTATGGCTTTTGTGTGAGGATATTTACTTTGTCACCATAAGCTTCTATGCACTCTGAAATATCCCATTCCAGATTCCAAGAAGACAGTGTTAGGAGACCGCTTAATGAAAATCACAGTGTAACTCAGTGAGATGAATTCGCAAATAACTAAGTAGTTTCTCAGAAATATTCTTTCTAGTTTTTATCTGAGGATATTTAATTTTTCACCGTAGGCTTCAATGCTCTCCCAAATATCCCATTGCAGATTCCACGAAATCTGTGCTATCAAACTGCTCTATGAAAAGAAAAGTGAAACTCTGTGAGATGAATTCACATATCACAAAGAACGTTCTCAGAATGCTTCTTTCTAATTTTTATCTAAGGATATTTCCTTTGTCACCATAGGTTTCGATGTGATCCAAAATATCCCTTCTCAGATTCCCCAGAAACACTGCTACCAAACTGTTCCATGAAAAGAATCATGGAAGTCTGTGAGCTAAATTCACAAAATACAAAGCAGTTTATCATAAAGCTTCTTTCTTTTTCTGTCTCACAATATTTCCTTTGTCACAATAACCTTCCATGTTCTCCGAAATATCCCATTGCAGATTCCAAGACAGCAGTGTTAGCAAACTGCTGAATGGAAAGAACAGTGTAACTCTGTGAGATGAATTCACACATCACAAAGCAGTTTCTCAGAAATCTTCTTTTTGTTTTTTTATAAGGATATTTCCTTTGTCACCATATGCTGCAATGCGCTCCCAAATATCCTATTGCAGATTCCATGAAAACAGTGTTACCAAACTGCTGCATGATAAGGAAGGTTTAACACTGTGATATAAATTCACACATCACAAACAACTTTCGCAGAAAGCTTCTTTCTAGTTTTTAATTGAGGATATTTTCTTTGTCACGACTGGCTTCAAAGTGATCAAAAATATCCTCTCAGATTCCACAAAACAGAGCTAAAAAATTGATCTATGAAAAGCATTTTGCAATGCTGTGAGATGAATTAACGCATCACAAAGTGGTATATCAGAAAGCTTTTTTCTAGTTTTTATATGAGGATATTTCCATTGTCACCATAGGCCTCAGTGCTGTCTGAAATATCCCATAGCAGATGCCAAGAAAACAGTGTTAGCAAGCTGCTCAATAAAAAGAACCATTTAAATCTGTGAGATGAATGCACACATCACTAAGAAGTTTCACAGAAGGCTTCTTTCTAATTTTAGTCTGAAGATATTTCCTTTTCACCATGGACTTCAATGCAATTCAAAATATGCCTTCTCAGATCCCCAAATATAGTGCCACCAAACAACTCCTTAAAAACTGTGGTGTAACTCTGAGAGATGAATTCACACATCTCAAAGCTGTTTCTCAGAAAGCTTCTTTCCAGTTTTTCTCAGAGTTTATATCCTTTTTCACCATAAACCTCAATGCGCTATGGAATACCCCAGTGCAGATTCCACAAAAAAAGTGTTGGCAAACTTCTCAAAGAAAAGAAAGTTGTAACATTGTGAGATGAATTCACACATCCAAAAGCAGTTTCACAGAAAGCTTCTTTTTGGTTTTCATGTCACTATAGGTTTCAATGTTCTCCCAAATATCCTATTGCAGATTCCATGAAAACAGTGTTATCAAGCTGCTCAATGAAAAGAACGGTGTATCTACATAAGATGAATTCATACATCACAAAGCAGTCTCTCAGAAAGCTTCTTTCTAGCTTTTATCTGAAGATATTTCCTTGTTTACTATAAGCCTCAATGCACTCCCAAATATCCCTTTGCAGATTCCATGAAAATGATGTTAGCAAATTGCTCCATGGAAAGAAAGGTGGAAATCTATGAGGGGAATTCAAACATCTCTAAGATCTTTTCCAGAAAACTTCTTTCTAGTTTTTATCTGAGGTTATTTCCTTTGACACCATACACTTCAATGCAATCCAAAATATCCCTTCTCAGATTCCCCAAAAAGAGCGCTACCAAACAGAACTATGAAAAGAATCTTGTAACTCTGAGAATTGAATTAACACACCACAAAGCAGTTTCTCAGAAAGCTTCTCTTTGCTTTTTGTCTGAGGATATTTCGTTTGTCATCATATGTTTCAAACCACTCCCAAATATCCTAATGCAGATTCCACGAAAACAGTGTTAGGAAACTGCTCCAAGAAAGGAATCGTGTAACTCTTTGAGATGAATTCACACATCACAAAGCAGTTTTTCATAAAGCAGTTTTTCAGAAAGCTTCTTTCCACTTTTTATGTGAGGGTATTTCCTTTTTCACGATAGGTTTCAATGAGATTCAAAGTATCCCTTCTCAGATACTTTAAAAACAGTGTTACCAACCTGCTGCATGAAAAGAGTGATGTAACCCTGTGAGATGAATTCGCACATCACAAAGCAGTTTATCAGATAGCTTCTTTTGATTTTTATCTGAGGACATTTGCTTTGTCACCATAAGCTTCAATGAGCTCCGAAATATCCCATTGCAGATTCCAAGAAAACAGTATAAGCAAACTGCTCAATGAAAAAAACGGTGTAACGCAGTGAGACGATTTCACTCATCACAAAGAGGTTACTCAGAAAGCCTCTTTTTGGATTTTATCTGAGGATATTTCCTTTGTCACCATAGGCTTCAATGTGATCTCTAATATCCTATTGCAGATTCTACAAAAACAGTGTTATCAAACTGCTCAATGAAAATGATGCTGTATCTCTGTAAGATGAATGCACTCATCACAAAGCAGTTTCTCAGAAATCTTCTTTCTAGTTTTATCTGAGTATATTTCCTTTCTCACCATAGGCCTCAATGTGCTCCCAAATATCCCTTTGCAGATTCCACGAAAACAGTGTTAGCAAACTGCTAAAACAAAAGAAAGGTGCAGCTCTGTGAGATGAATTCACACATCACAAGGAAATTTCTCAGAAAGCTTCTTTTTGGTTTATATCTCAGGATATTTCATTTGTCACCACAGGCTTCAATGTGATCCAAAATATCCCTTCTCAGGTTCCCCATAAACAATGCAACCAAACTGATCTATGAAAAGAAAAGTATAACTCTGTGAGATGAATTAACACATCACAAAGTGGTTTCTCCGAAAGCTTCTTTCTAGTTTTTTTCTGAGGACATTTTATTTTTCACCACAGGCCTCAAAGTGCTTGTGGATATCCCTTTGCAGATTCCACAAAAATAGTGTTAGTAAGCAGCTTCATGAAAACAAAAGTGTAAATCTGTGAGGTGAGTTCACACATCACAAATAAATCTTCTCAGAAGGCTTCTTTCTAATTTCTCTCTGAGGATATTTCCTTTGTAACCATAGGCTTCAATGCAATTCAAAATATCCATTTTCAGATTCCCCAAAAACAGTGATACCAAATGCTCCATGAGAAGGGTTGTGTAACTCTGTGAGAGGAATTCACACATCACACAGAAGTTTCTCTGAAAGCTTCTTTCTAGTTTTTATCTGAGGATATTTCCTTTTTCACCATAGGCCTCAACACACTCCCAAGTATCCCTTCGCAGATTCCATGAAAACAGTGTTAGCAAACTGCTCCATGAAAGGAAAGGTGTAACTCTTTGAGGTGAATTAACACATCACAAGGAACTTTCTCAGAAAAATTCTTTGTAGTTTTTATCTGAGGATATTCTTTTGTCACTTTAAATTTCAATGCAGTCTGAAATATCCCATTCTAGATTCCAAGAAAACAATGTAAGCAAGCTGATCAATGAAAAGAACACTGTTATTCTGTGAGATGAATTCACCAATCACAAAGCAGTTTCTCAGAAAGCTTCTTTTGGTTTTTATCTGAGGATATTTCCTTTTTCACCATAGGCTTCAATGCCCTACCAAATATCCTGTTGTGTATTCCACGAAAACAGTGTTAATAAACTGCTCCATGAATATTCATCTCTGTGAGATGAATACACACATAACAAAGAAGTTTCTCAGAAACCTTCTTTCTGATTTTTATCTGAGGCTATTTCCTGTTTAACCATAGTTCTCAGCTTGCTCCCAAATATCACCTTGTAGATTCCACTAAAACAGACTTCACGAACTGCTATATGAAAAGCAAGGTGTTCACCTGTAAGATGAATACGCACATCCCAAATAAGCTTCTCAGAAAGTGTCTTTCTAGTTTTTATCTGATTATATTTCCTATTTCAGCATAGGCATCAATGCGATCCAAAATATCCCCTCTCAGACTCTCAAAAAAAAAAAAAAAAAAGATACCAACCTGCTCCATGAAAACAATGGTGTAACTCTGTGAGATGAATTCACAAATTACAAAGCAGTTTCTCAGAAAGCTTGATTCTAGTTTTTGTCTGAGGATATTTCCTTTTACCCCATAGACCTCAATGCATCACGAATATCTCTTTGCCTATTCCATGAAAATAGTGTTAGCAAACTGCTTCATGAAAAGAAAGGTATAAATTTGTGAGGTGAATTCACATATCACAAAACAGTTTCTCAGAGAGCCTCTTTTGGGTTTTTGTCTGATCATAATTCTTTGGCACCATATTATTCAATGCTCTCCCAAATATCCTATTGTAGATTCCCCAAAAACAGTGCTACCATACTGCTCCATGAAAAGATGTAACCGTGTGAAATGAATTCACACATCACAGAACTGTTTCTCAGTAAGCTTCTTACTAGTTTTTATCTGAGGATATTTCCTTTTTCACCATATTCCTCTATGCACACCCGAATATCCCATTGAAGATTCCACGAAAAAAAGTGTTGGCAAACTTCTCAATGAAAAGAACGGTGTAATGTTGTGATATGAATTCACAGATAACAAATCAATTTCACAGAAAGCTTCTTTTTGGTTTTTATCTGAGGGTACTTCCTTTGTCACCAGAGGTTTCAATGTGACCCAAAATATCCTATTGCAGATTCCACGAAAACACTGTCATCAAACTGCTCAATGAAAAGAATGCTTAAACACTGTAAGACGAGCTCACACATCACAAAGCAGTTTCTCAGGAAGCTTCTTTCTAGTTTTTATCTGAGAATATTTCCTATTTCACCATAGGCATCAATGTGCTCCCAACTATTCCTTTGCAGATTCCAAAGAAAATTGTTATCAAACTGCTCCATGAAAAGAAAGGTGTACTTTTGTAAAATGAATTCACACATCACAAACAACTTTCTCAGAAACCTTCTTTCCAGTGTTTATGTGAGGATATTTCCTTTGTCACCATAGGCTTCAATGCGATCCAAAATGTCCCTTATCAGATTCCCCAAAAGCAATGTTACCAAACTGCTCCATGAAAATAGTTGTGTAACTCTGTGAGATGAATTCACAAATCAGAAAGCATTTTCTCAGAAAGCTTCTTTCTAGTGTTTATATGAGGATATTTCCTTTGTCACCATAAACTTCAATGCGCTCTGAAATATCCCATTGCATATTCCAAGACAACAGTGTTAGCAAACTGATCAATGAAAAGAACACTCAGTGAGTTTAATTCACCAATCACAATACAGTTTCTCAGAAAGCATCTTTTCGATTTTTATCTGAGGATATTTCCTTTGTCACCATAGGCTTCAATATAGTACCAAATATCCTGTTGCAGATTCCACAAAAACAATGTTAGCAAACTGCTCCATGAAAAGAAAGATGTTATTCTGTGGGATGAATACTCACATCACAAAGAAGGTTCTCAGAAAGCTTCTTTATAGTTTTTTTTCTGAGGATATTTTCTTTGTCACCATGGGCTCCATTTCGATACAAAATATTCCTTCTCAGATTCCCCAAACACAGTGCTATCAAACTGCATCATGAAAAGAAAAGTCTACCTCTGTGAGATGAATTCTCACATCACAAAGCAGCTTCACAGAAAGCTTGTTTTTGTTTTTTGTCTGAGGATATTTCATTTCTCACCTTAGACTTCAATGCGCTCCAATATATCATATTGCAGTTTCAATGGAAAGAGTGCCAGCAAACTGCTCCATGAAAAGAGTGGTGCAACTATGTGACACGAATTCACACATCACAAAGCACTTTCTCAGAAATCTGCTTTCTAGTTTTTTTCTGAGGATACTTTCTTTTTCACCATTGGTCTCAACTCGCTCCCAACCATCACGTTCTATGTTCCACGAAAACAGTTAACAATCTTCTCCATGAAAAGAAAGATATAACTCTGTGAGTTGAATACACACACCACAAGTAAGTTTCTCAGAAAGCTTCTTTCTAGTTTTTATATGATTTTATTTTCTTTGTCGCCATAGACTTCAAAGTAATCCAAAATATCTCCTCTCAGATTCCCCAAAAACAGTGCTACCAAACTGCTCCATGAATAACAACGTGTAATCAAGTGAGATGAATTCAAAAATCACAAAGCGGTTTCTCAGAACGCTTCTTTTTGGTTTTTGTCTGAGGATATTTCCTTTGTCACCACAGGCTTCAATGCAATCCAAAGTATTCCTTCTCAGATTCCCCAAAAACAGTGCTAACACACTGCTTCATGAAAAGAATCGTCCAACTCTGTGAGATGAATTCACAAGTCACAAATCAGATTCTCATAAAGCTTCTTTATAGTTATTGCCTAAGGATACTTCCTTTGTCACCCTAAGCTTCAATGTTCTCTGGAATATCTCATTGCACATTCCAAGAAAACAGTGTTAGGAACTCCTCAATGAAAAGAACAGTGTAATTCTGTAAAATCAATTCACATATCCCAAAGCTGTCTCTCAGAAAGATTCTTTTTGGTTTTTATCTGAGGATATTTTCTTAGACACCATAGGCCTCTATGCACTCCCAAATATCTTTTTGCAGATTCCACGAAAATAGTGTTAGCAAACTTCTCCAAGAAAAGAAAGCTGTAACTCTGTGAGGTGAATTCACACATCACAAATCAGTTTCTCAGAAAGCTTCTTTCTAGTTTTTAACTAAGGATATTTTCTTTGTCACCACGTGCCTCAACTTGCTCCCAAATATCCCTTTGTAGGTTTCATGAAAACAGTGTTAGCAAACTGCTCCATGATAGTAAAGGTATTACTCTGTTAGATGAATACACACATCACAAAGCAGTTTCCCAGAAGTTTGTTTCTAGTTTTTATCTGAGGATATTTCATTTGTCACCATATGCTTCAATGCGATCCAAAATATCCCTTCTCAGATACCCCACAAAAAGTGCTACCAAACTGCTCCATGAGAAGAATGGTGTAACTCTGTGAGATGAAGTCACACATCAGAAAACTGTTTCTCAGAAAGCTTGTTTCTAGTTTTTATGTGAGCGTATTTCCTTTTTCACCATATTACTCAATGTGCTACTGAATATCCCATTGCAGATTCCATGAAAAAAAGTTAGCAAACTTCTCAATGAAATGAAAAGTGTGACTCTGTGAGATGAATTCACACATCACAAAGTAAATTCCTAGAAAGGATATTTCTAGTTTTTATCTGAAGATATTTCCTTTTTCACCATAGGCCTCAAGGCCCTCACAAATATTCCTTTTGCAGATTCCATGAAAACATTGTTAGCAAAGTCCTCCATGAAAAGAAAGGTGTAACTCTGTGAGATGAATTAGCATATCACAAAGCGGTTTTCCAAAAATCTTCTTTCTAGTTTGTATATGAGAGCATTTCCTTTGTCACCATAAGCTTAAGTGCTCTCTGAAAAATCCCATTGTGGAATCCAAGAAAACAGTGTTAACAAACTACTCAATGAAAAGAACAGTGTAAATCAGAGAGATGAATTAACACCGCACAGAATAATTTCGCAGACAGCTTCTTTCTAGTTTTTGTCTGAGGATATTTCCTTTGTCTCCATAAACTTCAATGAGCTCCAAAATATTCCAATGAAGATTCCAAGAAAACAGTGTTACAAAACTGCTCAATGAAAAGAATGAGGTAAATCTGTGAGATGAATTCACACCTCACAAAGCAGTTTCTGAAAAAGCTGCCTTTTGGTTTTTGTCTGAGTTTGGTTTTCCTTCTTAACAATAAGCCTCAAAGCATTCAGAAATATCCCTTTGCAGATTTTACAAAAACAGTGTTAGTATCTGCTCCATGAAAAAAAGTGTTACTCTGCGAGATGAATACACACATCATAATGAAGCTTCTCAGAAAGCTTCTTTCTAGTTTTTATCATGGGATATTTCCTTTGCCATCAAAGGCTTCAATGCGATCAAAAATATCCTATCCCAGATTTCCCAAAAACAGTGCTATCATACTGCTCCTTGAAAGGAATTGTGTAACTCTGTGAGAGGAATTCACAAATCACAAAGCAGTTACTCATAAACATTCTTTCTAGTTATTATATGAGAATATTTACTTTTTCACCATAGGCCCCATTGCACTCGTTAATATCCCATTGCAGATTCCACGAAAATAGTATTAGCAATCTGTTCCAGGAAAGAAAGGTGTAAATCTGTGTGATGAATTCACACATCACAAAGCTATTTCTCAGAAACCTTCTTTTTGGTTTTTCTCTGAGGATACTTATTTTGTCACCATATCCTTCAATGCACTCCAAAAAATCCAATTACAGATCCCACGAAAAAAGTGTTATCAAACTGCTCAATGAAAAGAAAGTTTTAGCACAGTAAGATGAATTCACTCATCACAAAGCTGCTTCTCAAAAAGTTTCTTTCTAGTTTTTAATCTGAAGATATTTTCTTTTTCACTATAGGCCTCAACGCACTCCCAAATATCCTCTGCAGATTCCACAAAAAGAGTGTTAGCAAACTGCTCCATGAAAAGAAAGGTGTAACTCTGTGAGATGAATTCACACATCACAAAGAACTTTCTCAGAAAGGTTCTTTCTAGTTTTTATCTGTCGATATGTCCTTTGTCACCTTAGGCTTCAATTCAATCCAAAATATCCCTTCTCAGATTCCCCAAAAATAGTTCTACCAACCTCATTTATGAAGAGAATCATGTAACTCTCTGAGATGAATTAACACATCAAAAAGTAGTTTCTCAGAAAGCTTCTTTCTAGTTTTTCTATGAGGATATTTCCTTTGTCAAAATAAGCTTCAATGCGCTCCAAAATGAGAGTGATAGCAAACTGCTCAATAAAAACAACAGTGTAAATCTGTGAGATGCATTCACTCATCACAAAGCAGTTTCTCAGATAACTTCTTTCTAGTTTTGATCTCATGATATTTCCTTTTTCACCATAAGCCTCAATGCACTCCAAAATATCTCTTTGCAGATTACACAAAAACAGTGTTAGCAAACTGCTCCATGAAAAGAAAGGTGTAACTCTGTGAGGTGAATCCACACATCACAAAGTAGTTTTTCAGAAAGCTTCTTTCTACTTTTTTATCTGAGGATGTTTTCTTTTTCTCTATATTCCTCAATGCTCTCTGGAATATCCCATTGCAGATTCCAAGAAAAAGGTGTTAGCTAACTTCTCAATGAAAAGAATGGTGTAACTCTGTGAGATGAATTCACACATCACAAAGCAGTTTCTCGGAAAGATTCTTTCTAGTTTTCCTAGGAGGATATTTCCTTTTTCACCATATTGCTTACTGGACTCGCGAATATCTCTTCAAGATTCCCCAAAAGCAGTTATACAAAACTGATTTATGAAAAGAATCGTGTGACTCTGTGAGATAAAGCAACACATCAAAAAGTCGTTTCTCAGGAAGCTTTGGCTAGTTTTACACGAGGGTATTTCCTTTGT
>NW_022297613.1:0-6847 GCF_002776525.5 Piliocolobus tephrosceles
CAAAAAAAAAAAAAAAAAAAAAAAAAGAAAGACTCCGTCTCAAAAATAAATAAATAAATAAATAAAAAACTACCAGTATTATTTCTAAGGTTGCCAAGGTATAGACAACATAATGACAAAATAAACAAAATTGCCTTTGTCATGAAAACCAAAGAACACATACACATTTCAAATCTTGACAGTTTCTAAAATTTTTTCAAATTATTTTTAAGAACCACCATTGGCAGGGCGAGGTGGCTCACACCTGTAATCCCAGAACTTCAGGAAGCCAAGGCAGGAGGATCACTTGAGGCCAGGAATTCAAGACCAGCCTGGCCAACATGGTGAAATCTCATCTCTACTAAAAATAAAAATTACAAAAAATACAAAAATTAGCGGGCATGGTGATGCACGCCCGTAATCCCAGCTACTCAGGAGGCTGAGGCACGAGAATTGCTTGAACCCAGGAAGCAGAGGTTGCAGTAAGCCGAGATCACACCACCACACTCCAGCCTGGGCAACAGAGCAAGACTCCAAAAACAAAAACAAAAAAGGGCCAGATTCGGTGGCTCCTGCCTGTAATCCCAGCACTTGGGGAGGCAGCAGAAGTGGGTGGATCACCTGAGGTCAGGAGTTTGAGACCAGCCTGGCCAACATGGCAAAACCCCATCTCTACTAAAAATACAAAAATTAGCCAGGCTCGGTGGCGCACACCTGTAGTCCAGCTACTTGGGAGGCTTAGGCAAGAGAATCACTTGAACCTGGGAGGCAGAGGTTGCAGTGAGCCGAGATCATGCCACTGTACTCCAGCCTGGGTGACAAAATGAGACTCCATCTTGGGGGAAAAAAAAAAATCAGCTGGGCGTGGTAGTACATGTCTATAGTCCCAGCAACTCAGGAGGCTGAGGCAGGAGAATCGCTTGAAGCCAGGAGGCAGAGGTTGCAATGAGCCAAGATTGTACCTGCACTCCAGCCTGGGTAACAGAGCAAGACTCTGTATCAAAAAAGAACCACCACAAACTCTTTTTATAAATGGTAACCAAAGCCTAACGGACTTAAGATTAAGAGTCTAAAACATGTACTTACCACCAAATTATACCAGTATTCATATAATGGTATAAATTATGCCATTTTAATCTAAGATAAACGCCAGTGGTTTCTTTTATCTATTTCCCCAAGACAAAGAGATCATGAATATTAAGCCCCAAAGCCAGGGATGGGTATAAACTCTTCTTTCAAAATTACCAACACGGCCGGACATGGTGGCTCACACCTGTAATCCCAGCACTTTGGGAGGCCAAGGTGGGAGGATCACCTGAGGTCAGGAGTTTGAGACCAGCCTGGCCAACTAGGTGAAACCCTGTCTCTACTAAAAATGCAAAAATTAGCTGGGCATGGTGGCGCACCCCTGTAATCCCAGCTCCTCGGGAGGCTGAGGTGGGAAAACTGCTTGAACGCAGGAGGCAGAGGCTGCAGTGGGCTGAGATCACGCCCCTGAACTACAGCCTGAGCAACAGAGCGTGAGCACATCTCAAAAAAAAAAAAAAAAAATCACCAACATTTGCTATTTTCAAAATGTCCAGGTTTTTAGTTCCTGGAATCAACAATCAGTTCAAATTCTAAGGTATTACGTAGTAATTCTCAGACATTAATTACTGAGAGTTCTAAAAGTACTAGGGATGCTTGATTTGCCCACTGCAAACTACAAAACACCTTCTGGCAACGCCAGACTAATCTTTGCACCACAGCTCATAGCTCTAAGGTTGACAGCTGGCAGAGCCCACTTTGTTCCTGTATATCCTAAAAATCAGGAATATGACTATGAGGAGACAGTGAGACCTACCCTCCCCACCCTGAGAAGGGAGCTAACAGAGACGACCACTACCTCAGATTTCCATTTACAAGTGGAAAGAGAATAGCGGGAGAAAAATGGCAGACAGGATAACCAGGTCAAAAAAAAAAAAATACTAGAGGTGACTAATAAGGCAAACAGCAGAGGATACTGCTGTATCCACCCGTGTTCCAGTTACTAGAGTTACAAAAGTCATTGCTATTAACCCAAAAAGAAAGGCAGTAAAATATTCAAGTGAAACTTTTCTCTCCCACCCCCAAGAGCTCAAACTAAAATTGGGATTTGGCTCTTCCTTAAATGGAACAAGTGGCTACATCATGTTAATTCAAAAGACTTGGTATTTACTCAGCCTTTTCAAGGCACTTTATCATCATTATTTCTCAGTGAGGCAGCAAAGGATTACCCTGACCATTTCACTGATGCGGAAACAGACACCAACAGCAAAGGGAACAGGGGCAGGAAGAGGGGTGATAGGAAGCATCTGGGAGGAACAGGCAGGCAGCTAAAAAGGAACAAGCCCAAAAGAAAATAAGAGTCACATCTGGCTTATAGCTGAAGATCATAACCCTTATTTGTTATTTCTGAGCTCAGAGATTTCTGCAATATTTTGAAAAAACAAAGTGCTTTAAAATACCAGTTAAAACTTAATTACAGCTTAAACTACTTAGTAATAGAAGTGAGGTTGCTTAGTATTAAAAATTACCCAATCTCCAAAGCACATATTGATTTCTATTTATACCAGCAACTCATTTTTCTCAAGCTTAACCAGTATGTTATCTATTTGAACCAGAAAATAATCTCATCAAAATATATAGCTTTATATAATCCTAACCAAAAAATCACAAAGTTAATATCACCTAAGTCAGAAATAATTTGCAGTTACACTCAGAATTTGGTTTGGAGAATTATGACAAAAATACTGACTTCTCGAGTTCGCCCTTTGAATGAAAGGAATACTTGTTCTACATTCAAATTGTTTTTTTTTTTTTTAGCTATAACCCCCTGAAATTTTCAGGAATAAACTATGGGTGGAAAGTCTTAAACACCCAGAAATTAGCACACATAGTGGGCTCTGAATAAACTGAACTCCATCGTAAAGACAGCACAGGTGCTTAATAAAGATGTGTTGATGGGCTGGGCGCGGTGGCTCACGCCTGTAATCCCAGCACTTTGAGAGGCCAAGTGGGCAGATCACGAGGTCAGGAAATCGAGACCACGGCGAAACCCAGTCTCTACTAAAATTACAAAAAATTAGCTGGGTGCAGTGGCGGGCGCCTGTAGTCCCAGCTACTCCAGAGGCTCAGGCAGGAGAATGGCGTGAACCCGGAAGGCGGAGTTTGCAGTGAGCCGAGATCGCGCCACTGCACTCCAGCCTGGGCGACAGAGCCAGACTCTGTCTGAAAAAAAAAAGAATGTGTTGATGGAATAATAAATCAAATGGACTGATCAACCACCTCATAAGAAAAACTGATACACCTTTTTTAGACTGACTCCAATGTTTTTTGTACGTTATGACACTCAACTTCAAAGCGTCGGCACATACAACAATGCAGTAGAGTTACATTCATCTTTTTTTCCAACTACCAATTTCAAAGCAAATCAGGTTCTCTGGGGGTAAACAAGTATACATCCTTAAGAAGTTCATATGGCTGCATGATATATATATAAAGTTTATTCAAAACTTTCAAAGCCAGTTTAAATGCTGTTTTTTCTTTATATTCTATCAGACTATTTTAAAGGTTACAGACAAAGCTAAATACAAGGCATCAGGTGAATACTCATAAACTCAATCTTTTCTCAAAATCCCACTGGATTCATTTCCAAAAGCTTATTTTCACATTTCTCCCATTAAATAGAAAACACACACACACACACACACACACACACACAGCCTGAAAGCACATTCGTCATTGGAAATACTTTATTTAATGAGTAAGAAAAATAAAAGGCAAAATCGTCATTATTGAAAAACATTTCCCTACACTGTTATTGAAAAGAATTAAAAATATGCGTTTATGAACCATTGTTATAAAACAATTGCCCATCATACGCAGTTGTACTCCATAAATGTTGTACATCTTAAAATACTTTTCCCTCAAAACAGAAATATGAATAGCTCTGGGGTCATTAAAATGTAGCAGCATCTGAAGTTGTTTCAGGAAAAAAAAAAAAAACAACTATCTCCAATAGTTCTGTAAATCATATGATCATAAGCAAGTTATTCACTTTCCCTGCCTCAGTTTACCCCCACTAATCGATCCATTAACTTTCCAGAGATGCCCTAAAATAAGTCATAAACGTTAATCTCCTAATTTACAAACAAGAAGCAAATTTCAAATTGCAATCACACTTTCTGATGCTTGACAAATGTTTAACAACCTCTTTTTTAAAAATCAATAGTCTCAAATGGGAGCCTGTAAGTAAATATTTGTGCTGCCCAAACATTTGGGGGGTGGGGGAGCCGAATTACAGGTCGGCCCAGGACGCTATCTATGTACAACCTCAAGGCGCAAAATCGAGCAAATTCGCCTAGACCCGTTCTCCCTCAGGCTCTTCACACCTGGATGGGGCACAAGCACGATCCAGGTGGAAAAAGGGACAAAGGTAAGAAACTATTTCGGGACTGTTTCTAAGTGAAGGCAGCAATTTTTTTTCGGTCAGGCCGCGAGGCACGGCCATCGCGGCCGTCTCTCGTCCCCTCGGGAGGCTTAGAGCCCCCCCCCTCGCCTCCCCGCCAGCCCCGGACGGGACGCGCCCTCGGGTCCCGCTGCACCGCTAGGGTGAGCCACCGGCGCCCCCAGCCCCCGCCAGGAGCCCGGCGGCGCGCACCTGGCACCAGAATCCGCGCCCGCACGCCGCCACCGGCGCATCCTTCCGGGCAGACGTTTCCCTCCCAAACTCCAAAAGTTATCCCAGCCCAGACCTGGCAAAGTCAACCTCCCCCCTCGGCCCCGCCGCCCACCGTGACGCCTCCCGGGCCCCAGGCCAGCCCTACCTAAGGCAGGGAGGATGCGCCGGAGGGCGCTGTCCGCGCTGCAGGCAAGGGGACGGGTGGAAGCTATCGGCAGGGCGCCCAAACCCCGCGGCGGCCAAGGGGCCCCGGGGCAGCGCGAGGGGAAGCGCGAGAGCGGCTGAGGGGCGTCCGCGGAGGGCGCCTGGGGCGGGAGACCGAAGCGCGAGGCCGAGCTGAGATGGGACATCGGCGGGATCGTAAGGGGGCGTTCCTCGCCCGGGACGCGCGCAGATGGCTTTTCCCCGCCCGCCCACGGGCAACGGTCAGGGTCCGGGAGACAGCTCCGCCTCTCCATTCCTTACGGGGCCCGGAATCACCACGTACCTCCAGTCTCGTCGGTGAAAACAACGAAATTCTGTCCCACCGATCGCGCGAGCCGGCACCGAGCTTCACACCGCCGCCGCCATGTTTGAGAAGCCGCGCGCGGAGCCGCGCATGCCCCGCAACCGCCACCGCCGCCCCGCCCCCCGCGCGGCCGACCCGCGTGCCCTGCGGTTGCCGCGAGCACGCCCTTTGACCGCCGCCGCGTGCTGGGCCCGAGTCTGGATCAAGCCAAGCGCCACCGCAGGCAGTGGCGGACCGCGAGACACTGTGAGCCCGGGAAAGCCCTTGGCACTTTGCCTCCTACCCCCCACGCCTATGCCAAATGAAAAACCAATCGCAGCCCAAGCACCCGAGGCCGTGTGGAGCCCCTCGATGGGACCCCGGGTTCTGCGTCAAGTTCCATCCCAGGAACTCGCTCCCCTTCGCTGTCGCCTTCGAATCCTGGCCACCACCCACCCTGGCCACGCACCCGAAAAGCAGGCGCTTCCCTCGGAACTCAAGCAAGTTCGAGGAGCAGGGAGAAGCAGCTGGTTACAAGCAGCTTGAGCAAAGCCACCGCTTGGCGGGTTGCAGCATAGTCCTTGAAACTGCTTTTTTTTTTTTTTTCCATGAGTTTTTGCCACGCATTCCCCTCCCAGCTTCACTCTCTGGATTTCGTTCTTCCTCTAAACCCAGGGTTGAGCTAACGGGAACTAGATGAACCCGCAGGGGGAAATCACTTGCTCACTGACTCAGGAGCATCCCCGAAAGTGCGTTTTGGGGTCCCTTCTGCCCGCTGCCTTTCCCACCGGGCAGGGCCCATAGCGCAAGTGGAGGTCGCACCAAGCAGGGGGCGTAAAAATCGCTTCAAAACGACCAACGAATCTCTCAGCACAAATTACAGCAAACAGAATGCCGGAGAAAAACATCTGTCCCTCGTTCTGAGGTTAGGTATAGGCTGATTTCAAACTTTTGTTTGAAAACTAATACAACGTGCTATGTTAGCCAAAAACAAACCATTGGTAGGGCTTCTCTCTCTAGAACTCTTTCCAAAGCTGGGTGTAGGTTTTGCATCTGTGATCACCTAACTTAGTGCAGAGGGCATGAAATACTTTTTAAATCATAATTTGGAAATCAGAGCTTAAAACTAAAAACAAAAAACTCCTGTGAAATATGTCCATTGTCTACAACGCAGGGTAGAATTTTCCAGTTACAGCTTCTGCAGTATTAAGCAAAAGTCAAAGTGTTTATTGTATCTAAACATTGGCAAGTGGCACAGAATCAAATGGCTCTATTATTTTAATCCTTTAAAAATGAAAAACTAAATGTTAATGCCAAATTCAAGTAAACTTTAAGGCGAAAATAAAGAGACTAGGTTGATGATATGCAAATATTAGAGTGAGAGTTGGTCCTATCAATTCTATAATGTATATCACATAGGAGAAAATGTTGAAGTGTTCTAAGATGAAGGTTCAAACATGTTTTTTGTTTTGTTTTGTTTTTTGAGACAAGTCTCGTTTTGTCGCCCAGGCTGGGGCGCAGTGGCAGATCTCGGCTCACTGCAACCTCCGCCTCCCGGGTTCAAGCGATTCTCCTGCCTCAGCCTCCCGAGTAGCTGGGGCTACAGGCGCACGCCTCTACGCCAGGCTAATTTTTTGTATTTTTAGTAGAGACGGGGTTTCACCGTGTTAGCCAGGAAG
>NW_022297614.1:0-14000 GCF_002776525.5 Piliocolobus tephrosceles
GTGCATTTTAAGCTTGTGGTGGCAAAGGAAATGCCCTCATATGAAAACTAGAAAGAAGTTTTGTGAGAAACCATTTTGTGATGTGTTTATTCATGTCATAGAGTTACACGATTCTTTTCATGGGTCAGTTTTGTAACAGTGTTTTTGGGGAATCTGAGAAGGGATGTTTTGGATCGTATTGAAGTCTATGGTGATAAAGGAAATATCCTCAGAAAAAAACCAAAATGAACTTCTGAGAAACAGCTTTGTGATATGTGAATTATTCTCACAGAGTTACACTGTTCTTTTCATTGAGGAGTTTGTCAACACTGTTTGCTTGGAACCTGCATTGGGATATTTTGGAATACATTGAAACCAATGGTGACAAAGGAAATATCCTCACACAAAAACTAGAAAGAAGTTCTCTGAGAAACTGCTTTGTTATGTGTGAATTCATCTCACAGAGTTACACTGTTCTATTCATTGAGCAGTTTGCTAAAACTGTTTTTTTGGAATCAGCAATGTGATATTTTGGAGCACATTTTAAGCTTATAGAGACAAAGAAAATACCCTCATATGAAAACTAGATAGAAGCTTTCTGAGAAATCATTTTTTGATGTGTTAATTCACCTCACAGAGTTACACGATTCTTGTCATGAATCAGTTTTGTAGCACTGTTTTTGGGGAATCTGAGAAGGGATTTTTTAATTGCATTGAGGACTATGGTGACACAGGAATTATCCACAGATAAAACCAAAAAGAACTTTCTGACAAACTGCTTTGTGATTTGTGAATTCATCTCACAGAGTAACACCTTTCTTTTCATGGAGTAATTTGGTTGCACTGTTTTTGGGGAATCTGAGAAGGGATATTTTGGATCACATTGAAGCCTATGGTGACAAAGGAATTATCGGGAGATAAACATAGAAAGAAGGTTTCTAAGAAACTTCTTTGTCATCTGTGAATTCATCTCACAGAGTTATGCCATTATTGTCATTGGAAGTTTCCTAACACTGTTTTCATGGAAAAGGAACTATCCTCAGACAAAAACTAGAAAGAAGCTGTCTCAGAAACTACTTTGTGATTTTTTTGAATTCATATCACAGAGTTACACTGTTCTTTTCATTGAGCAGATTACTAACACTGTTTTCTTGGCATCTGCAATGGGATATTTGAAAGCCCATTGAAGTTCATGATGACAAAGGAAATACCCTCATATAAACACTAGAAAGAAGCTTTCTGAGAAACTGGTTTGTGATGTATGAATTCATCTCACAGAGTTACACATTTCTTTTCATGGAGTAGTTTCCTAACAACGTTCTCCTGTAATCTGTGACAGGATCTATGGTAGCGACTTGAAGCCTATGAGGACAAGGGAAATATACTCAGATAAAAACCAAAAACAGGTTTTCTTAGAAATTGCTTTGTGATGTGTGAATTCATCTCACAGAGTGACACTGTTCTTTTCATTGAGCAGTTTGCTAATCCTGTTTTCTTGGAATCTGCAATGGGATATTTTGGAGTACATTTTTAAGCTTATGGTGGCAAAGGAAATACCCTCATATAAAAACTAGAAAGAAACTTTCTGAGAAACCATTTTGTGATGTGTTAATTCATTTCACAGAGCTACACGATATTTTTCATGGATCAGTTTTGTAGCACTGTTTATGGGGAATCTGAGAAGGGATATATTGGATCACTTTGAAGCCTATGGTGTCAAAGGAAATATCTTCAGATAAAAACTAGGAAGAAGCTTTCTGAGACACTGCGTTGTGACTTGTGTATTCATCACACTACGTTACACCTTTCATTTCATGGAACAGATTGCTAACACTGTTTTCTTGAAATCTTCAATGAGATATTTTGGAGCGCATTGGGGCTTATAGTGACAAAGAAAATATCCTCACACAAAAACTAGAAAGAAGCTTTCTGAGAAACTGCTTTGTGATTAATGAATTTATCTCGAAGTGTTGCACCTTTCTTTTCATAGAGCAGTTTGGTAGCACTGTTTTTGGGGAATCTGAGAAGGGATATTTTGGATCACATTAAAGGCTATGGTGACAAAGGAAATATCCTCATATAAAAACTAGAAAGAAGCTTTCTGAGAAACTGTTTTGTGATGTCTGAATTCATCTCACAGAGTTGTATCATTATATTCATTGAGAAGTCTGCTAACACTTTTTTTTTGGAATCTGCAATGGGATATTTACAAGTGCATTGATGAATATGGTGAAAAAGGAAATATCCTCAGATTAAAAACTAGAAAGAAGCTTTCTGAGAAAGTTTTTTGTGATGTGTGAATACATATCTCAGCGTTACCCCTTTCCTTTCATGGAGCAGTTTGTAAATACTGTTTTTGTGGAATATGAATAGGGCTATTTGGGAGCACATTGAGGCATGCGGTGAAAAAGGAAAAATCCTCAGACAAAAACTAGAAGGAATCTTTCTGAGAAACTACTTTGTGAAGTGTGCATTCATCTCACAGTGTTACACTATTCTTTTCATTGAGAAGTTTGCTAATGCTCTTTTCCTGGAATCTGCAATGGGATATCTTGGAGCACATTGAAGCTTTTGGTGACAAAGGAGATATCTTCATATAAAAAGTAGAAAAAAGCTTTCTGAGAAACCGCTATGTGATGTGATAATTCATCTAACAGAGTTACATGATTCTTTTTATGGTTCAGTTTGATAGCACTTCTTTTGGGAATCTGAGAAGGGATATTTTGGAAAGCATTGAATCCTATGGTGAAATGGAAAAATCCTCAGATGAAAACTAGAAAGAAGGTTTCTGATAAACTCTTTTGTGATGTGTGAATTAATCTCACAGAGTTACACTGTTCTTTTCATTGAGAAGTTTGCTAATGCTATTTTTATGGCATCTGCAAAGGGATATTCCTGAGCTCATTGAGGCCTCTGGTGAAGGAAACAACAGGTGTTGGAGAGGATGTGGAGAAATAGGAACACTTTTACACTGTTGGTGGGATTGTAAACTAGTTCAACCATTATGGAAAACAGTATGGCAATTCCTCAAGGATCTAGAACTAGATGTACCATATGACCCAGCCATCCCACTACTGGGTATATACCCAAAGGATTATAAATTATTCTACTACAAAGACACATGCACATGTATGTTTATTGCAGCACTATTCACAATAGCAAAGACTTGGAATCAACCCAAATGTCCATCAGTGACAGACTGGATTAAGAAAATGTGGCACATATACACCATGGAATACTATGCAGCCATAAAAAAGGATGAGTTTGCGTCCTTTGTAGGGACATGGATGTGGCTGGAAACCATCATTCTTAGCAAACTATCACAAGAAGAGAAAACCAAACACCGCATGTTCTCAGTCATAGGTGGGAACTGAACAATGAGATCACTTGGACTCGGGAAGGGGAACATCACACAATGGGGCCTATCATGGTGAGGGGGGATGGGGGGGGGGATTGCATCGGGGAGTTATATCTGATATAAATGATGAATTGATGGGTGCTGACGAGTTGATGGGTGCAGCACACCAACATGGCACAAGTATACATATGTAACAAACTTGCACGTTATGCACATGTACCCTAGAACTTGAAGTATAATAAAAAAATAAAATAAAATAAAAAAATAAAAAAAATTTAAAAAAAAAGAATATCCTCAGACAAAAATTAGAAAGAAGCTTTCTGAGAAACTGCTTTGTGATTTGTGAATTCATGTCAGAGAGCTACACCTTTCTTTCCATGGAGCAGTTTGGTAGCAGTTTTTTGGGAATGTGTGAAGGGATATTTTATATCGCATTGAAGCCTATGATGATGAAGGCTATATACTCAGATAAAAACTAGAAAGAAGCTCTTTGAGTAACTTGTTTGTGATGCATGAATTCATCTCACAGAGTTACTACTTTCTCTTCATGGAGCAGCTTGCTAACACTGTTCTCGTGGAATATGCAAAGGGATATTTGGGAGCGTAGTGAGGCCTATAGTGAAAAAGGAAATATAAGCACAGAAAAACTACAAAGAAGCTTTCTGTGAAACAGCCTTGTGATGTGTGAATTCATCTCACTGAGTTACACCGTTCCTTGCATTGGAGCAGTTCGATAACACTATTTTCGAGGAATCTGCAATAGGATATTTGGGAGTGCATTGAACCCTATGGTGACAAAGGAAATATCCTCAGATTAGTCAAAAGAAGACTTCTGAGAATCTGTTTTGTGATGTGTGAATTCATCTAACAGAGTTACACTATTCTGTTAATTGAGCAGTTTGCTAGCACTGTTTTCCTGGAATCCCCAAAGGGATATTTTGGAGCGCATTTTTATCTTATGGTTACGAAGGAAATATCCTCATATAAAAATTAGAAAGAAGCTTTCTGAGAAACCATTTTGTGGTTTGTGAATTCATCAAACAGAGTTATACGCTTCTTTGCATGGATCAGTTTGGTAGCACTGTGTTTGGGAATCTAAGAAGGGATATTTTGGATTGCATTGAAACCTGTGGTGACAAGTAAAATATCCTCAAATAAAAAACAAAAAGAACTTTCTGAGAAACTGCCTTGTGATGTGTGAATTCATCTCACAGAGTCACACTGTTCTTTTCATTCAACAGTTTGCTAACACTCTTTTCTTGGAATCTTCAATGGGATATTTCGAATTGCATTGCAGCTTTTGATGACAAAGAAAATACACTCATTTAAAAACTAGAAAGAATTCATCTCACAGAATTACACCTTTTTTTCATGGAGCAGCTTGCTATCACTGTTTTTGTGAAATCTGCAAAGGGATATTTGGGAGCTTATGAGGTCTATGGTGAAAAAGGAAATATCCTCATAGAAAAAATAGAAAGAAGCTTTGTGAGAAACTGCTTTGTGTAGTGTGAATTCATCACACTCAGTTATACTGCTCTTTTCATTGTGCGGTTTGCTAATCCTGTTTTCTTGGAATCTGCAAAGGGATATTAGGGTGCTCATTGAGGTCTATGGTGAAAAAGGAAATATCCTCATAGAAAAACTAGAAAGAAGCTTTATGAGAAACTTCTTTGTGTTGTGTGAATTCATCACACTCAGTTATACTGTTCTTTTTATTGTGTGGTTTGCTAATCTTGTTTTCTTGGAATCTGCAATGAGATATTTTGGAGCACATTGAAGCTTATGGTGACAAAGGAAATATCCCTAGATAAAAGCTAGAAAGAATCATTCTGAGAAAGTTCTCTGTGATGTGTGATTTCATCTCACAGAGTTATACCTTTCTTTACATGATGCAGTTTGTTAACGCTGTTTTCATGAAATCTGCAAAGGGATATTTGGGAGTGCCTTGAGGCCTATAGTGAAAAAGGAAGTATTCTCAATTAAAAACTGGAAAGAAACGTTCTGAGAAACCACATTGTGATGCGTGAATTCAGCTCCCAGAGTTACACTGTTTTGTTCCCTGAGCAGTTGGCAAACACAGTTTTCTTGAAATCTGCAATGGGATATTTTGGAGTGCACTGAAACGTATTATGAAAAGGAAAAATCCTCAGACAAATGCTAGAAAAAAATTTTCTGAGAAAGTGCTTTGTGATTTGGTGACAAATAATTTATTCTCATATAAAAACTATAAAGACGCTTTCTGAGAACTGTTTTCAGATTTGTTAATTCATTTCAGAGAGTTCCAAAATTCTTTTCATTTATCACCTTGGTAGCACTGTTTTTGGGGAAACTGTAAAGAGATATTTTGGTTTGCATTGAAGCCTATAGTGACTAAGGAAATACCCACAGATAAAAACTAGAAAGAAGCATTCTAAGAAAGTTCTTGTGATGTGAGAATTCATCTCACAGAGTTACGCCTTTCTTTTCATGGTGCAGTTTACTTACAATGTTTTCAGGGAATCTACAAAATGATATTTGGGAGCGCATAGAGGCCTATAGTGAAAAAAGAAATATCCTCACATAAAAACTAGAAAGCAGCTTTCTGAGAAACTGCTTTGTGACGTATGAATTCATCTCAAAGAGTTACACTACTCTTTTTATTGAGCAGCTTGATAACACTGTTTTGGTGGAATCTGCAATACAATTTTTGGGAGTGCATTGAAGAATATGGTGAAAATGGAAATATCCTCAGATAAAAAAACAAAAAGAATCTTTTTGAGATACTGTTTTGTGTTGTCTGAATTCATCTCACAGAATTACACGATTCTTTTCATGGATCAGTTTGGAAGCAGTGTTTTGGGTGAATCTGACGGGATATTTTGGATCGAATTGAGGCCTCATGTGACATGGGAAATATCCTCAGATAAAAACTAGAAAGAGGCTTTGTGGGAAAATTCTTTGTGATGTATCAATTTGTCTCACAGAGTTACACCTTACTTTTCATGGAACAGTTTGCTGACATGGTCCTCGTGGAATCTGCAAAGGGATATTTGGGAGCACGTTGAGGCCTATGGTGGAAAAGGAAATATGCTCAGAGAAAAACTAGAAAGAAGCTTTCTGAGAAACTGCTTTGAGACGTGTGAATTCATCACACAGAGTTACACCTTTGTTTTCATTGAGCAATTTGCTAACACTGTTTTCTTGGAATCTGCAATGGGATATTTCATAGTGTATTGAAGCCTATGGTTCCAAAGGGAATATCCTCAGACAAAAACTAGAAGGAAGCTTCCTGAGAAACTGCTTTGGGATTTTTGAATTCATCTCAAAGAGTTACACCTTTCTTTGCATGGAGAAGTTTGGTTGCACTCTTTTTGGGGAATCTGAGAAGGGATATTTTGGATCACATTGAAGCCTATGGTGACAAAGGAAATATCCTCATATAAAAACAAGAAAGAAACTTTCTGAGAAAGTTGTTTGTGATGTGTGAATTCACCTCACAGTTACACCTTTCTTTTCATGGAGCAGTTTGGTTGCACTGTTTTTGGGGAATCTTAAAGGAGATTTTCAGGAGCAATGGAGGCCTATGTTGAAAAAGGAAATATCTTCAGTTAAAACTGGAGACAAGGCTTTTGAGAAGGTGTTTTGTGATGTGTGTATTCATCTCATAGAGATAAACTATTTTGTTGATTGAGCTGTTTGGCATCACAGTTTTTGTGGTGTCTGAGAAGGGATATTTGGGAGCACATTGAGTCTAATGGTGGAAAATTAAACATGCACATATAAAACTGAAAAGGAGTTTTCCGAAAAATATCTTTGTGATGCATCAGTCCATCTCCAAGAAGTAAACCACACTTTTCATTGAGCAGTGTGGTAACCCTGTTTTTGTGTAATCTACAAGGGGATATTTGGAGTGCAGAGAAGCCTTTGGTCAAAAAAGAAATACCCTCAGATAAAATCTAGAAAGAAGCTTTCTGAGAGACTGTTTTGTGATGGGTGAATTCACCTCACAGAGTTAAATCTTTCTTTTCATTGAGCAGTTTGGTAACACTGTTTTTGTGAAATATGCGAGGGGATATTCAGTAGTGGATAGAGGTGATGGTTGAAAAAGGAAATATTTTCAGGTAAAAACTGGAGTGAAAATTTCTGATAACTCCTTTGTGATGTGTGCATTCATCTTATAGAGGTGAAGCTTTCTGTTTAGAGAGCAATTTGACATCACTATTTTTGTGGTGTCTGAGAAGGGGTATTCGGGAGCACATGGAAGCCAGTGGTGGAAAAGGAAATCTCCTGAGATGCAAACTAGAAGGAAGCTTTCTGAGAAATTTCTTTGTGATGAGTGAATTCATCACACATAGTTACATGATTCTTTCCCAAGATCAGTCTGTTAACACTGTTTTTGGGGAATCTGAGAAAAAATATAATGGATTGCATTGAAGCCTATGGTGACACAGGAAATATCCTTAGATAAAAACTACAAAGAAAGTTTCTGAGAAAATTCTCTGTGTTGTGTGAATTCATCTCACATAGTTACACCTTTCTTTTCATTGAGCAGTTTGCTAACACTGTTTTCCTGGAATCTGCAAAGGGATATTTGGGAGTGCATGGTGGTCCATAGTGAAAAAAGAAATATCCTCAGATAAAAAGCATAATGAAACTTTCTGAGAAACTACTTTGTGATTTGTGAATTCATCTCACAGAAGTACACAATACTTTTCAAGAAGTTTGGTACCACTGTTTTTGGGGAATCTGAGAAGCAATATTTTGGATCGCTTTGAAGTGTATGGTGACAAAGGAAATATCCTCCTATGAAAACTAGAAAGCGTTTTGAGAAACCACTTTGAGATGTGTTAGTTTATCTCATAGCGTGACATAATTCTTTTCATGGATCAGTCTGTAAGCACTGCTTTTGGGGAATCTGAGAAATGATATTTGGAATTGCATATAAGCTTATGGTGACAAAGGAATATACTCAGATACAAAAAGAAAGAAGGTTTCTGAGAAAATACTTTGTGATGTGTGAATTCATCTCACAGAGTTACAAATTTCTTTTCATGGAGGAGTTCGCTAACACTGTTTTTGTGGAATCTGCAAAGGGATATTTGGGAGTGCTTTGAGGTCTACAGTGAAAAAAGAAATATCCTCAGATAAAAACTAGAAAGAAGCTTTCTGAGAAACTGCTTAGAGATGTGTGAATTCATTTCACAGAGTTAAACTGTTCTTTTCATTGAGTAGTCTACTAACACTGTTTTCTTGGAATCTGCAATGGGATATTTCGGAGTGCATGAAGCTAATGGTGACCAAGGAATATCTTCATATAAAAACTACAAAGAAGCTTCTGAGAAACAGCTTTGTGAAGTGTGAATTCATCTCACAGTGTTACATGATTCTTTTCATAGATCAGTTTGGTAGCACCATTTTTGGGGAAACTAAGAAGGGATATTTTGGATTGCTTTGAAGCCTATGGTGACTAAGTAAATATCCTCAGATAAAAACTAGAAAAAAAGCTTTCTGAGAAAGTTCTTTGTGATGTGTGAATTCATCTCACAGAGTTACACCTTTCTTTTCATGGAGTAGCTTGCTAACACTGTTTTCATGGAATCTGCAAAGGAATATTTGGGAGTGCATAAAGGCCTATAGTGAAAATGGAAATATCCTCAGATAAAAACTAGAAAGAAGCTCTCTCAGAAACAGTTTTGAGGTTTGTGAATTCATTCCACAGTGCTACACCGTTCTTTTCATGGAGCAGCTTGCTAACACTCTTTTCGTGGAATCTGCAATACGATTTTTGTGAGTGCTTTGAAGCCAATGGTGACAAAGGAAATATCCTCAGGTAAAAAAAGAAGAGAAGCTTTTTAAGAAACTGCTTTGTGAGCTGTGAATTCATCTCACAGAGTTACACTGTTCTTTTCACTGAGCAGTTTCCTAACACTGTTTTCTTGGAATCTGCAATGGGATATTTCAGAGTACATGGAAGCTTATGGCAAACAAGGAAATATCCTCACACAAAAACTAGAAAGAAGCTTTCTGAGAAACTGTTTTGTGATTTCTGAATTCATCTCACTGAGTTACATGATTCTTTTCAAGGAACAATTTGGTAGTGCTGTTTTTGGTGAATCTTAGAAGCGATATTATGTATTCCGTTGAAACCTATGATGACAAAGGAAATATCTTCAGCTAATAACTAGAAAAAAGCTTTCTGAGAAACTTCTTTGTGATGTGTGAATTCATGTCACAGAGATAACAATTTCATTGATTAGTTTGCAGACACTCTTCTTGCAGAATCTACAATGAGATATACGGGAGCACCTTGAGACCTGAAATATCCACAGGAAGAAAGAAGCTTTCTGAGAAACTTCTTTGTCATGTGTGAACTCATCTCACAGAGTTACACTAGTGTTTCATGGAGAAGTTTGCTAGGAATGTTTTTTTTGGAGTCTCAGAAGTGATATTTTGGAAAACATTGAAGGCTATGGTGAGAACAGAAATCTTCTCAGATAAAAAGAAGAAAGAAGATTTCTGAGAAACTGCTTTGAGCTGTGTGAATTCATCTCACAGAGTTACTCTACTCTTTCGTGGAGCAGTTTGCTAGAACTGTTTTTATGGATTCTGAGAAGGGGAATTTTTTGTTGCTTTGAAGCATATGGTGACAAAGGAATTATTGTCACATAGAAACCAGAAAGAAGTTTTCTGATAAAAGTATTTGTGATGTGTGAACTCATCTCACAGAGATACACAACTCTTTCATGGAACCGATGGCTAGCTCTGCTTTTGAGTAATCTGAGAAGTGATATTTTGGATCACGTTGAAGCCTATGTTTGCAAGGAAACCCCCTTAGATAACACCAGAAAGAAGTTTTCTGAGAAACTGCTTTGTGATGTGTGAACTCATCTCAAAGTGTTACCCTACTCTTTCATGGAGCCGATAGCTAGCACTGTTTTTGTGGAATCTGGGAAGTGTTATTTTGCATCGCATTAAAGCCTGTGTTTGCAAGGGTATCTCCTTAGATAAAATCCAGAAAGAAGCTTTCTTAGAAACTACCTTGTGATGTGTGAATTCGTCTCACAGAGGTACACTACGCTTTCATGGAGCAGTTTGCTAGTACTCTTTGTGTGGAATCTGAGAAGGGATATCTTTCATCACTTTGAAGCCTATGGTGAGAAAGAAAATATCCTCACATGAAAACCAGAAAGAAGCTTTCTGAGAAACTGAGCTGCGATGTGTGAGTTCATCTCACAGAGTTAAACTACTCTTTCATGGAGCAGTTTGCTAGAACTGTTTTGGTGGAATCTGAGAAGGTGTATTTTTTATCGCTTTGAAGCCTATGGTGACAAAGGAAATATCCTCAGATAAAACCAGAAATAGGCTTTCTGAGAATCTGCTTTGTGATGTGTGAATACATCTCACAATGTTACACAACTCTTTCATGGAGCCTTTTGCTAGCACTGTTTTTGTGGAATATGAGAAGTGATATTTTGGATTGCTGTGAAGCCTATGGTGAGAAAGGAAATCTCCTCAGAAAAAAAACTAGAAAGAAGCTTTCTGAGAAACTGCTTTGTGATGTATGAATTCATCTCTGAGAATTACACCACTGTTACATGGAGATTCGTGAATTCATCTCACAGAGTTACACTCTTGTTTCATGGAGCAGTTTGCTAGAACTGTTTTTTGGAATCTGAGAAGGGGTAAGTTTTTTTTATCGCTTTGAAGCTTATTTTGACAAATGAAATATCCTCAGATTAAAACCAGAAAGAAGCTTTCAGAGAATCTGCTTTGTTATGTGTGATTCATCTCACAGTGTTACACAACTCTTTAATTGATCCAATGGCTAGCACTGTTTTGGTGGGATCTGAGTAGTGATATTTTAGGTCGCTTTGAAGACTATGGTTGTAATGGAAATCTCCTCAGATAAAAACTAGAAAGAAGCTTTCAGAGAAACTGCTTTGTGATGTCTGAATTCATCTCACAGTGTTACGCAACTCTTTTATGGAGGCGATGGCTGGCAATGTTTTGAAGAATCTGAGAAGTGATAATTTGGATCTCTTTGAAACCTATGGTTACAAGGAAATCTCCTTAGATAAAAACTAGAAAGAAGCTTTCATAGAAACTTCTTTGTGATGTGTGAACTCATCTCACAGTGTTACACTGGCCTTTCACGGAGCAGTTTCCCAGAACTGTTTTTGTGGAAACTCAGAAGTGATATTTCAATAGCATGGAAGCCTCTGGTCAAAAAGAAAATCTCTCTAGATAAAAATTACAAAGAAGCTTTCTGAGAAAATGTTTCGTGCTGTTTGAATTCATCTCAAAGAGTTACACTACTCTTTAATGGAGCAGTTTGCTAGAACTGTTTTAGTGGAATCTGAGAAGGGGAATTCTTTATCACTTTGAAGACTATGGTGACAAAGGAATTATCGTCACATAAAAACCAGAAAGAAGCTTTGTAAGAGACTGCTTTGTGATGTGAGAACTCATCTCACAGACTTACACTAGTCTTTCATGGAGCAGTTTGCTAGAACTATTTTTGTGGAATCTCAGAAGTGATATTTTGGAAAACATTGAAGGCTATGATGAGAACGGAAATTGCCTCAGATAAAAACTAGAAAGAAGCTTTCTGAGAAACTGTTTTGTGATGTGTGAATTCATCTCACAATTTTATACAACTCTTTCATGGAGCAATTTGCTAGCACTTTTTCTGTGGAATCTGAGAAGTGATATTTTGGATCACTTTGAAGCCTATGGTGAAAAAGAAAGTCTCCTAAGATAAAAAGCAGAAAGAAGCTTTCTGAGAAACTTCTTTGTGATGTGTGAATTCATCTCACAGTGTTACACAACTCTTCCATGCAGGCGATGACTAGCACTGTTTTTGAGAAATCTGAGAAGTGATATTTTGGATCACTTTGAAGCCTATGGTTGCAAGGAAATCTCAGATAAAAACTAGAAAGAAAATTTCTGAGAAACTGCTTTTGGATGTGTGAATTCATCTCACAGAGTTATACCACTCTTTCATGGAAGAATTTGCTAGCACCTTTTTTGTGGAATCTCAGAAGTGATATTTTGGATAACATTGAAGCCTATGGTGAAAACTGAAATCTACTATTATAAAAACTAGAAGAAGCTTTCTGAGAAACTGTTTTTAGTTTTGTTAAATCTTCTCACAGATTTACACTATTCTTTCACAGAGCAGTTTGCTATAACTGTTTTTATGGAATCTGAGAAGGGGTCATTTTTATCGCTTTGAAGCCTATGGTGACAAAAGAATTATCCTATGATAAAACCAGAAAGAAGATATCTGAGGAACTGCGTTGTGATGTGTGAATTCATCTCACAGAGTTACACTACTCTTTCATGGAACAGTTTGCTAGAAGTGATGTTGTGAAGTCTGAGAAGGGAAAATTTTTGTCGCTTTGAAACCTATGGTGACAAAGGAAATCTCCTCAGATTAAACCAGAAGAAGCTTCCTGAGAAACTTGTTTCTGATGTGTCAATTCACCTCACAGAGTTTCACTACATTTTCATGCAGAAGTTTTCTATAACTGTTTTTGTGGAATCTGAGAAGTGGTATTTATTTTTGCTTTGATGCCTATAGTGACAAAGGAAATATCCTCAGATAAAAAATAGAAAGAAGCTCTCTGAGAATCTGCTTTACCATGTGTGAATTCATCTCACAGCATTACACAACCCTTTCATGGAGAGAATGGCTAGCACTGTTTTTGAGGACTCTGAGAAATCATATTATGGATCGCGTTGAAGCCTATGGTTGCAAGAAAATCCCTTAGATAATAATTAGAAAGAGACTTTCTGAGAAACTGCTATGTGGTTGTTAATTCATCTCACAGAGTTACATCACTCTTTCATGGAAGAGTTTGCTAGCACTGTTTTTGTGGAGTCTCAGAAGTGATAATTTAGATGGCATTGAATCCCATGGTGAATAATAAACTATACTCAGAAGAAAACTTGAGAGAAGCATTCTCAGAAATTGCTTTGTGTTGTGTGAACTCATTTCACAGATTTACACAATTGCTTTCAATGAGAAGTTTGTTAACACTCTTCCCACAGAATCTACAATGAGATACATGGTAGTACACTGAGACCTGAAATATCCTCAGATAAAAACAAGAGAGAAGTTTCTGAGAAAACTTCTTTGTGATGTGTGAACTCATCTTACAGAGGTACACCAATCTTTCATGGAGAAGTTTCCTAGAACTCTTTTTTTTTCTTTTTTATTATACTTTAAGTTCTAGGGTACATGTGCATAACGTGCAGGTTTGTTACATATGTATACATGTGCCATGTTGGTGTGCTGCACCCATCAACTCGTCAGCACCCATCAATTCATCATTTATATCAAGTATAACTCCCCAATGCAATCCCTCTCCCCTCCCCACTCCCCATGATAGGCCCCATTGTGTGATGTTCCCCTTCCCGAGTCCAAGTGAGCTCATTGTTCAGTTCCCACCTATGAGTGAGAACATGCAGTGTTTGGTTTTCTCTTCTTGTGATAGTTTGCTAAGAATGATGGTTTCCAGCTGCATCCATGTCCCTACAAAGGACGCAAACTCATCCTTTTTTATGGCTGCATAGTATTCCATGGTGTATATGTGCCACATTTTCTTTTTTCTTTTATTTATTTATTTATTTTCTTTATTATACTTTAAGTTCTAGGGTACATGTGCATAACGTGCAGGTT
>NW_022297615.1:0-1534 GCF_002776525.5 Piliocolobus tephrosceles
GACTTTAGTTGATAATGATGTATCAATAGTGGTTCATCAATTGTAACGAATGGACCACACTAACACAACATACTGATAGGGGAAATAGTGTGCTGGAGGACAGGGCAGCCTAGGAGAACTCTCTGTACTATCCACTCAATTTTTCTGTGAACCTATAGCTATTCTAAAAAATGTCTATTGGCCTGGCGCGGTGGCTCAAGCCTGTAATCCCAGCACTTTGGGAGGCCCAGGCAGGCGGATCACGAGGTCAGGAGATCAAGACCATCCTGGCTAACAAGGTGAAACCCCATCTCTACTAAAAAATACAAAAGAACCAGCCAGGCGAGGTGGCGGACGCCTGTAGTCCCAGCGACTCGGGACGCTGAGACAGGAGAATGGTGTAAACTCGTGAGGCAGAGCTTGCAGTGAGTCGAGATCTGGCCATTACACTCCAGCCTGGGTGACAGAGCGAGACTCCATCTCAAAAATAATAATAATAATAATAATAATGTCTATTAATTTTTTAAAATTAGGTTGCAGCAGCCCCATATCAAGGTTTTGGTGGCATCCTGTTATAGTGTGGTTAGTACTTGGCATTGAAGTGCACCAACCTGCAGTCGGAGCAGTTGGAGATTTCCATGCCTGTGCCATTTACCTTGAATCCTGGGGTGCCCCAGAAAACAGCAGATCAGTTAGGGAGAAGCAGCCTTAGCAATCTAGATAGTGCAGGTTTGTGGTAAAGACAGGTACAAACCATCTGGGTGGGCAGACCTTGGTGAAGACTAGAAACCACTGAGACTCAGCAGCTGCCCCAGTGGAACCCACAAATCAAAGGAGGGGCTGGGAGGAGCTAAGGGCTACTGGATGAGCTCCCCGCCTGCAAGACAGAAGCAGCTCCAGAGATTTTGGTAAATAATGTGGGTTTCAATACAGTGTGATCGACTCAAAAAAGTAGGGAGAAGGAAAAGGAAAAAAACAGAGAGAGCATGAGAGAGAAAGAAAAAGAAGAAAGGAAGAAAGGAAAGGGAGGGAGGGAAGGAGGAAGGAAGGGACTGAGGGAGGGAGGGTGGGAGGGAAATAATAAAGTGAGAGAAAGAGAGTTGGAGGGGAGTAGGGAAGGAAGGAAGGAAGGGAGGGAGGGAGGGACGGAGGGAGGGAGAAAGTAAGGGAGGGAAGGAACAAATTTACAGGAAGATGAGAACATTGGGGAACTTACACCACCAATATTTTCCATTAACAGGAACACGCTAACTAGTGATTAGAGAAAGACGCACTACCATAAAACCATATACTGTTTCCATGGGGTACAACCCCTTCCTCCTCTGAAACACATTGTGTCTCTTGCCCACTGTTGCCAGAGACTCCAGAATCTACCTGGCTGCATTTGGGGGCCTCAGTCCCTGGGTCTGATGTCATCCATTTGCCTTTCTCACTGGACTTCTCTCCTTGCACTGGCTCCCACTCCCCCAGGACCTGGTGGGCAGCCACGTGAGAAGGACACAAACCAGCCATGCCCCTTTCTTTCTCCCCCTCTCAATGCCTGCAGTGGTGGGTT
>NW_022297615.1:1544-6209 GCF_002776525.5 Piliocolobus tephrosceles
GGCCCATAAATTCTAAGTCCTACAGGATTCTGGAATGGGAGATGGGACAGGCCTTCAAAAGTGGCCACTCTTTTAACCCATTACACTGTCAAATGAGCCATGTTTCCCCATCCTGGACCCATCTAGAGGGCACTGCCTAAAACCAGATACATCTCCCCATCCAGGAGAGAGTAGGGGCCTGAGCCTGGGGGATGCAGGTGGAGAGGGAGGGGATGAGCCAAGAAAGCTGAAGAGAAAGTACAGGTTTGTATTTTAGAAGGAGATTTGGGAATAAATGTAGCTCTGGTTGATATAGATAATATGTTAAGGTTTGTTGGCCAGAACTGGTGTGTGTCTTGGGTGTTGGGCAAAGAACAGAGAACAGCCAAAGCTCGGCAAGGTCAATGTGAAGGGTGATTTCCTTGTTGGGCTCAAGTTTATGACTCAGCCTGGACCTAACTTGGCATCTCAGCTAGAGAAGAAGGATGATTCCATGTTACAGCTCCTATCTTAGAGAAAGTCATAGTGACTCCCAGACCCAACACGTGGGGACAACTCTGGATTTTTCTCTTCAGTTTAATGTCTCCAGGGAAAATTGAGGAAAGAACTCTGTCTACTATTTGAACTTCATCAAAAGACTAATATGTTAATATTTGTACCATCAATATTTCCTTAAACTAGTCTACTCCTTACACAGCTGATACATCAAAGCATACTGACTTAGGAAATTGGATGCTCCCAAACAATGAAACATTGACTGCAAGCATTATTAATCTTTTTATATCACTTTTCCTTCAAATGCTTTATATATCTTCAAGCAGACAAATAATAAATAGTATTATAATGATTATGGGACCGATCATTACTCTGTTGTCAAAAAAACCAGCGACAAAAGACTAACTCAGTGGACCAAGCTTTGTTTCTTCATTATCTCTACCTTGATTCTGTCCTTTTATTTCCTCTTTCTTCTAATTCTGCTTCTTATTTCCTCCCTGGATTTGAACTTTACTTCCCTAAACTACCAGTTAGGTTACCTTCTCAGAACCTGTAAGGCAGCAGCTTGAGGTTGACAACTGAAGATTTAGGATTAGAAGAAAGAAACATGAATGAATTTCTGATGTTTGATTGTAGGGGTTTGTAATGCAGGTAGAAAGACCTTGTTCAGAGTGAAGAGTTTGATCTGACGGATGAACTACTTTGATATTTATAACTTTGTCTAGTAAAAGTTTCCTGTAAAAACATTTGGTTTGGACGTCTTTGTTAGCTTTGAGTCGACCCTAGAAAAAGCCGCTTGGAACAGTTGCTAAGTCTTTGTGGATATTCTTTTCAGTTATCCTCCAGTGAGTGGCTAAAGGGAGGCACTGGTGGTTCAGTGGTAGAATTCTCGCCTCCCACGCAGGAGACCCGGGTTCAATTCCCGGCCAGTGCAAGAGTCCCTTGGACTCAAGGAAACCCTTTAGCAACTGAGGAAGGCACAAATTGTTTCAGGTGAATCACTGCAGTTTTGGTATTGGTACCTGTTACCTTTGATCTATTCCCTATGAAGATCACAGGGAACACAAAGAACCATCAGGTTCGCGTGCTGGACCTTGGGCTTACCACTGATCCACTATGGAGAAGCTCCTGGAAGGAGAGAAGCTGCGCGCGGGCCAGTCACCTCAGAGGTCCAAGAGGCGTCAGCGGCCCAAAGAAAGGGGAGGTGTGTGGGGAAGAATCTGCCTGGAGAAGAGGGGAGCGGTGGAGACTGGTCCTTCTGCAAAGGTGGACAGTGGACCGTCAGGGCTGTACGCCAGACACCTTGAGCCGAATTTGCTAACATCGTTAGCCACTGCGGCCTCTGCGTGTTTTGTGGGCCCATAGGTGTTCCGCGAGGGATTCCGTGTGTGGGGGGCAGGTAATGTGTGTCAACAGGTGTTGGCCTGAAATTTGGCCAGGCACGGTGGCTCAGGCCTGTAATCACAACACTTCGTGAGGCTGAGGCGAATGGATCTCATGAGGTCAAGAGTTCAAGACCAGCCTGGCTAACATAGAGTAATCCCATCTTTACTAAAAATACAAAAATTAGCCGAACATGGTGGCATGCAAGGAGCTGCTATTTCAGCTACTTGGGAGGTTGAAACACGAGAATCGCTTGAACCCAGGAGGCGGAGATTCAGTGAGCCAAGATCGCGCTACTGCACTCCAGCCTGGGCGACAGAGCCAGACTCCGTCAACATGCATGCATGCTGAGTAAACGTGCAACCCCTGTTCACTTTGGGGTGGAGACAACATTTAAATACATTATAATAAGGTCCTGTGCTTCAAAAGGTGAAGCAGGGACACAAAGGCAATCAAGAGCACAGCCTCTGTGCACTGTCCAGAACCAGTCCACAGCCAGGGGTCTCTCATCAAGAGAAAGTTACTGAAATCCGTGTCTTGTCCAATCGAAGCTGTAGTGATGGCTTGTGTAGGGAGGGCTCAGTCAGTTTATAGTAAGGGGTGAGCTGCAAGTGCTTCAGCATTGCTTATCTGAAGGCCTGTGCTTGTTTAGGTAGAGAAAAAAAAAAAAAAAGGAAGAAAAAAAAAAAAACCTGTGGCAATTAGAACATAGTTTATTCTTTAAATTGAGGGGTGCATGACTTAACCTTGCCTGGCATGGCCTTAGGTCTTTTTTATAATGTCGTATCTTACTACTGTAAGGAGTCTGTTCTGTCAGTCTTATGATGTCTATTTTAACAATAATGCTGGTCAGTTGTGTCTAAACCACAAAAGGGAGAGAGTATAAGGACAGGTGTCTGAGCTTCCAAATACAGGCCAGGAACTCAGTATTCAAGACTTCCCTGGGGTCTCCCTGGCCAAGAAGGGGTCTGTCCAGTTGGTTGGGTGGCTTCAGATTTTAATTTTACTTCTCAAAGCATTTAATTTGATGAAATTTTGCCATTTTTTTCTTTTTTTTAAAGCCTCTTATGTTCTATAAGAAATCTTTCTACTCAGGATAGCAAATGTGTACTCTTAATTTTCTCTCTCTATGAGTTCCAGAGTTTTAGTTTTAATTTTTAAATTGATGACATCTAAAATTCTACTCCTAATCAAAACATTCTTGGGGGTTACCAAGGACAACTCCAAAATTCTTCCATAAATCGTCCTTAAAGAACTTACTGGGATCCTGGGCTGCAGGGCTCAGTGGCTTTAGTGCACCTCTGCTCTTAAGACAATTCAGAAATTGTCTTTGTGAACGCATCAGGCTGTTTAAAAATCAGCAATTTAGGGCTTGCTTGCAACGTGCAATTATGCAGCAGCTGTTTTCTGGATCTCATGAATGCCTGCATGCATACTTTCCCGGGAATTTTCTAAATTTGAATTCTCAAGGTATTTCAAGTGGCTTAGTTGTCTCTTTTGCCTACTGCCACACACATACCACCAAATCCTGCACTTCAAGCTTCTCCTTCTGCACCCGGGACTCCCAACCTCCAGTTAAGACAATCCACACCTTGCCACACCTGCCTCACGCTCCATCAGGCCACTGTGCCTCCCGCAGCAACCAGGCCAGGGGGAATCTGGATTCCTATTACACTTCTGAGGAAGGTGGTCAGGGGGCGTGGAGGATGTGGGTGGGAGGGGCTGAGGTTGAGGGCAGGAGTACCTGTAGTCTTCTGTCTTCTACCTCATTGACCCAGATGCTGCTCTCCCTTGGGTTGTCTGCTTTCAGCCCTGAGTGGAAAATCAGGTCTGCGCCCTGATCTTCCTGACTGTCATTTTGTGAGGAACCTGAACGGAGGAGCCGTCGCTCTTGTCCCACACATTCTGTCCAAAAGGTGGCCTCCTCTCTGCTTGCTCGGGGGCCTGCCCACTGAGCTCTGGCACTCAGGCTGGGATGCCGCCCAGTACAGAGGCTCTGCAGCCCTGCAGGGGTCTGACTGTTCCACACCAGCAGGATAAAGGCCACAAAGCATGCTGTGATGGAAAAGCATTCAGAGGTGTGGGCTGAAGGCTTCTCTTTCCACAGTCCCTTTGAAGACCCCATGGAAGCAGGCACTCCTTTGAGGAACAAGGTGGCCCAAGGCCTGGCTTCACATGCAGGCTCTTGTGTCCCAGTGGGTCCTCTCTGTGTCTGATATGGTCGACTGCTTCACACGCCTTACCCGGTTTCCTCTCCTCCACCACCCAAGCTCCCCCTCGACCCCCTTGCTCAGCTGTCCTTAGGACAGCAACATCCCCAGCCCTTGGAAGAGCCCCATCTGCAGTGCTTGGGGAAGGAGTTGGGTTCAGGTCGCCTAAACACAGAACAACAGAGAACCTGAGGCAGGAGGACCTGACACAGGAGGACATCCCTTCCCTTGTTGGGTCTCTTGGCACATCCCATCCAGAGGTCTGGGCAGGGTCCGGGTATCCTCCACTCTCCTTGAACACCTGGGTTTTCAGGCCCCTGGGGTTGGTCAACATGGGGTCTTTCCCACTGTTCATCTGGGAACTGTAGGAATATCCCATGGGACCCTCTCTTACTCATTAGAGACATCCAGAAAATACTCCAGCAGAAACTGGGTGCAGTGTATCAGACCACTATAATTTTAAGTACAGGGTGTGGAGGTCAGATATGTTTTGTGACTATTTTCTGTCTGTCTGTGGCTGGCTTCCCTTTTCACTTTCTTCATGGCATCTTTTAATGAGAAGGTATGGCTAATGTTGATGAAGTCCAGTTGATCACGT
>NW_022297616.1:0-424 GCF_002776525.5 Piliocolobus tephrosceles
AACAACAACAAAAACAACAACAAAAACAACTACAAAAATTAACAAACGACATAATTGATATAACTTATTCAAAAGATTTAGAAATAAGTTCAACAAGTGGAGTTAATAACGAGAGTTCTGAAAATGAAGACTTAGAGTTTAGGTCTATAAACAATCCTAATCCTTTTAAGTTTAGAAAGCAGTCTAACGATTCATTAAGTTTGTCAAAATATGGAAGCTTGTTTAATCAATATGACGAAGCACCAGGTAATAAAAAAAACGAAAAAATGTTCATACATTTTTTAGTACTATTAGTCAAAATCGCTTAGTACTATTAGTCAAAATTTTTTATTACTTGTTTGACATGTATATGCATACTGATTCATACACACATAATGTTTTCTATTTTTTTTTTTTTTTTTTTTTTTTTTTTTTTTTTTTTTTT
>NW_022297616.1:524-1682 GCF_002776525.5 Piliocolobus tephrosceles
TTTTTTTTTTTTTTTTTTTTTTTTTTTTTTTTTTTTTTTTTTTGGGGATGGCTTAAAATGTATTTTCTAACATTAAAGAATCGATGAGTATACAAAAGAAGATAGCACCATCAAATAAACACACAACAGTGGAGAGATATATAAGTAAAAATGAAGAAAACAATATAAATCATATGAACATGTATTCTACGAAAAAATATAATGCACATAATAACTTATCAAATAATTATAACTACATTTCGAGCTTCTATAAAAACCAAAACAATTTATATAGGACTGGCGATGCATACCATGAAAGGACTACTATGAGAACTATCAGTAGAACCAATAACGTTCCAAATAATGGTTCAAATAATGTTACAAATAACGTCCCAAATAATAGTATTACTACTGCACCCTTTAGAACCTCCAACATGTACAACACATATAAATTAAAATCAAACGAAGTAAGAGTATACGGTACACAAAACTTTAATAAAAATAATTCTAGTATGTTGCTACAAAACTTACATAGAGAAATTTTAAGTGATTTATTTGGAAACGGTGATAAACAAAATGATTCAACAGATGAAGTGGTAAATGAAAAAGAAAATAAAAATAACAAAAATGTAGAAGAATCTGAAAACGACAAAGATAATGTTATTTCTTATGGGATGATAGAAAATAACCATAGTGAATATCTAGACACAAAAAAAAAAACAAAAAAAAAAAAAAAAAACGAGTTATTAAACGATGTATCAATAAATTCACAAGTATCGGAACAAACAATAACAAATAATAACAGTAATGATGAAATGTTATCAACACATTATAAAAAAAGAAAAAGAAATAACACAGATAATGTAAACAATACAGTATATAATGAATTAAATAAAAAAAAAAAAAAAAAAAGTTCTGTTCATAATAATAAAACATACTTGGTTAATGAAAGTGATTATGGTAGTATATCTGACAAATACGGAGGCTCAAATAGTTACGAAAGTGAAGTTTATGACAAATGTGCTTCTAAAAAAAAAAGCCACAAAATCAGGAGTAGGAGTAGGAGTAGGAGTAGAAACGAAAGCCAAAGAAGAAGCGAAAGAAGAAGCGAAAGAAGAAGCGAAAGAAGAATCGAAAGAAAAAGTGAAAGAAAAAGTGAAAGAAAAAGTGAAAGAAAAA
>NW_022297619.1:0-1087 GCF_002776525.5 Piliocolobus tephrosceles
AACTGATGATATTTCCTTTATCAGCGTAGGCTTCAATGCCATCCACAGTAACTTTCCTAGGTTCTTCAAAGACACTGTTAATGGCCTGCTCCATGAAACATAAGTGTAACTCTGTTAGATGAACTCTCACATGAACAAGAAGTTTCTAAGAAAGCTTCCTTCTAGTTTTCATAGGAGGATATTTCCTTTCTCACCATTAGCTTCACTGCGCTAAGAAATATCCCCTTGCAGATTTCCGGAAAACTGTGTTGGCAGTCTGGTGGCTGAAGAGAAACGTGTAACTCTGTGAGATGAATTCACACATCGCAGAGCAGTTTCTCAAAAGGCTTCTTTCCAGTGTCTCTCTGAGGATATATCCTTTTTCACCATAGACCTCAATGAGCTCCCAAATATCACAATGTAGAATCCACGACAAGACTCTTAGCAAACTGTTCCAAGAAGGGAACGGTGGAACTCTGTGTGATGAAGCCACACATCAGAAAGCAATCTCTCAGACAGGTCTCTCTAGTTGTTATCTGCGGATCCTTGCTTTTTAACAATCGGCCCGAATTGGCTCCCAAATATCACTCTGCAGGTTCCACGAAAAGAGGGTTAGCAAACTGCTTCCAGAGGAATAAGTTGTAACACTGTAAGACGAATTCAGGGATCATAAAGAAATTGCTCAGAAATCTTCTCTCTCGTTTTGAACTGATGATATTTCCTTTATCAGCGTAGGCCTCAAAGCCATCCACAGTAACCTTTCCTAGGTTCTTCAAAGACAGTGTTAATGGCCTGCTCCATGAAACATAAGTGTAAGTCTGTGAGATGAATTCACACATCAACAAGAAGTTTCTAAGGCAACTTCCTTCTAGTTTTTTTGGAGGATATTTCCTTTGTCACCATTAGCTTCATTTCGCTAAGAAATATCTCAAAGAAGATTTCGAGAAAACTGTGTTGGCAAGCTGTTGGCTGAAGAGAAACGTGTAACTCTGTGAGTTGCATTCACACATCGCAATGCAGTTTCTCAGAAGGCTTCTTTCCAGTGTCTGTCTGAGGATATATCCTTTTACACCATAGGCCTCAATGAGCTCCCAAATATCTCATTGCA
>NW_022297621.1:0-1006 GCF_002776525.5 Piliocolobus tephrosceles
TTATGTTTCATGGAGCAGGCCACTAACACTGTCTTTGGGGAAACTGAGAAGTTCTACTTTGGAAGGCTTTGAGGCCTACGCTGATAAAGGAAATATGATCAGTTAAAAACGGGAAAGAAGCTTTCTGAGAAACTTCTTTGTGATCTGTGAATTCGTCTCACAGAGTTACATCTTTGTCCTCTGGAAGCAGTTTGCTAACACTCTTTTCCTAGAATCTTCAAGGGTTTATTTGGGAGCCAGTTTGGGCCCACGGTGAAAAAGGAAATATCATCATCTAAAAACTAGAGGGAAGCTTTCTGAGAGATTCCTTTCTGATTTGTGACTTCGACACACAGAGTTGCACACACTGCTTCTCGGCAGAGTTTGCTAAGACTGTTGTCTTGGATTCCGTAAAGTGATATTTGGGAGCTCATTGAGGGCTATGGGGAAAAAGGATATATCCTCAGACAGAAAGTGGCAAGAAGCATTCTGAGAACCTGCATTGGTATGTGTGTGTGCAACTCACAGAGTTACACGTTTCTCTTCAGCTATCAGTTTGCTAAGACAGTTTGCTTGGAATCTGCAGTGGGATTCTTCTTAGCGCAATGAAGCTTACAGTGACGAAGCAAGTGTCCTCAGAGGAAAACTGGATAGGAGCTTTCATAGAAACTTCTCTGTGATGTGTGAAATCATCTCACAGAGTTACACTGATGTTTCATGGAGCAGGCCACTAACACTGTGTTTGGGGAAACTGAGAAGTTGTACTTTGGAAGTCTTTGAGGCCCACGCTGAAAAAGGAAATATCATCAGTTAAAATCGGGAAAGAAGGTTTCTGAGAAACTTCTTTGTGATCTGTGAATTCGTCTCACAGAGTTACATCTTTGTCCTCAGGAAGCAGTTTGCTAACCCTCTTTTTTCCTGAATCTGCAAGGTGATATTTGGCAGCCAGTTGGAGCCCGTGGTGAAAAAGTAAAAATATACACCTAATAACTAGAGGGAAGCTTTCTGAGAGATTCCTTTCTGATAT
>NW_022297621.1:1016-2755 GCF_002776525.5 Piliocolobus tephrosceles
TTAGAAACTTCTCTGTGATGTGTGAATTCATCTCACAGAGTTACACTTATGTTTCATGGAGCAGGCCACTAACACTGTCTTTCGGGAAAATGAGAAGTTCTAATTTGGAAGGCTTTGAGGCCTACAGTGATAAAGGATATATCATCCGTTCAAAACGGGAAAGAAGCTTTCTGAGAAACTTCTTTGTGATCTGTGAATTCGTCTCCCAGAGTTACATCTTTGTCCTCAGGATGCAGTTTGCTAACACTGTTTTCCTAGAATCTGCAAGGTGATATTCGGCAGCCAGTTGGGGCCCATGGTGAAAAAGGAAATATCATCACCTAATAACTAGAGGGCAGCTTTCTGAGAGATTCCTTTCTGATATGTGACTTCATCACACTGAGTTCCACCAACTGCTTCACGGCAGAGTTTGCTAAGACTGTTGTTTTCGATTCTGCAAAGTGATATTTGGGAGCTCACTTTGAGGGCTTTGGGGAAAAGGATATATCCTCACACAGAAAGTGGCAAGAAGCATTCTGAGAAACTGCATTGCTATGTGTTTGTGCAACTCAAAGAGTTACACGTTTCTCTTCAGCTATCAGTTTGTAAGACAGTTTCCTTGGAATCTGCAGTGGGATTCTTCTTAGCACAATGAAGCTTACGGTGACGAAGCAAGTGTCCTCAGAGGAAAACTGGGAAGAAGCTTTCTTATAAACTTCCCGGTGATGTGTAAATTCATCTCACAGAGTTACACTTATGTTTCATGGAGCAGGCCACTAACACTGTCTTTGGGGAAACTGAGAAGTTCTACTTTGGAAGGCTTTGAGGCCTACGCTGATAAAGGAAATATGATCAGTTAAAAACGGGAAAGAAGCTTTCTGAGAAACTTCTTTGTGATCTGTGAATTCGTCTCACAGAGTTACATCTTTGTCCTCTGGAAGCAGTTTGCTAACACTCTTTTCCTAGAATCTTCAAGGGTTTATTTGGGAGCCAGTTTGGGCCCACGGTGAAAAAGGAAATATCATCATCTAAAAACTAGAGGGAAGCTTTCTGAGAGATTCCTTTCTGATTTGTGACTTCGACACACAGAGTTGCACACACTGCTTCTCGGCAGAGTTTGCTAAGACTGTTGTCTTGGATTCCGTAAAGTGATATTTGGGAGCTCATTGAGGGCTATGGGGAAAAAGGATATATCCTCAGACAGAAAGTGGCAAGAAGCATTCTGAGAACCTGCATTGGTATGTGTGTGTGCAACTCACAGAGTTACACGTTTCTCTTCAGCTATCAGTTTGCTAAGACAGTTTGCTTGGAATCTGCAGTGGGATTCTTCTTAGCGCAATGAAGCTTACAGTGACGAAGCAAGTGTCCTCAGAGGAAAACTGGATAGGAGCTTTCATAGAAACTTCTCTGTGATGTGTGAAATCATCTCACAGAGTTACACTGATGTTTCATGGAGCAGGCCACTAACACTGTGTTTGGGGAAACTGAGAAGTTGTACTTTGGAAGTCTTTGAGGCCCACGCTGAAAAAGGAAATATCATCAGTTAAAATCGGGAAAGAAGGTTTCTGAGAAACTTCTTTGTGATCTGTGAATTCGTCTCACAGAGTTACATCTTTGTCCTCAGGAAGCAGTTTGCTAACCCTCTTTTTTCCTGAATCTGCAAGGTGATATTTGGCAGCCAGTTGGAGCCCGTGGTGAAAAAGTAAAAATATACACCTAATAACTAGAGGGAAGCTTTCTGAGAGATTCCTTTCTGATAT
>NW_022297622.1:0-4962 GCF_002776525.5 Piliocolobus tephrosceles
CAGCAGGCACACAGAACCCTAGAGTTAGTCAAGGTTGGACATAGGAAAGGCTTCCAAACACACAGAGAAATTCATTAATACTAAATTATAAAGGGAGGTTCTTTAAAAGAACCAAGATGATTCTGAGATTTATCCTGAGATTTTTGTTTCTGATATAGAGTCTCACTCTGTCGCCCAGGCTGGAGTGCAGTGGCGCAATCTCGGCTCCGAGCAACCTCTGCCTCCTGGGTTCAAGCAATTCTTGTGCCTCAGCCTCCCCAGTAGCTAGAATTACAGGGGCATGCCACCAGGCCTGGCTAATTTTTCTATTTTCAGTACAGACAGGGTTTCACCATGTTGACCACGCTGGTCTCAAACTCCTGACCTCAGGTGATCCACCTGTCTCAGCCTCCCAAACTGTTGGGATTACAGGCGTGAGCCACCAGGCCCAGCCTATCCTGAGCCTTTTGAGGCTGAAACCAGAGATGCGAAGCCCAGTCTCTCCCCACTGGCCATGCGGAGGCTCTTGTTGGGTAGTCTCTCAGCCTGCAGGAGCCAGGGATCTGGCCCCAAGTGATGCCCCAACAGTGGGTCACTTCCCAGTACTGTCAGGAAAATCCCAAGTCTAATTCAAAGTTGATTTTTTACTAGCAATGAATGATGGACAAGGTCTCCATTGCTCAAGGCCCTCGGAAGATCTAGACTAGAGAAAAGGATCATCGACTTCTACCCACACCTGTGGGCCTCAGTTCTTCCCTCTGGTCCATGGTTGCCATGGTAACACTTTGTAAAGGTGTTTCCCCAGGGGTCCCTAGAGTCCTCTGAGTCACCATAACTCTGAGGTCAACAGAAGTGGAGAGGTGAGAGGAGATACTCCCCCTACCCTGGCTGGCCCCACATGTTCCTGGCTGTAACCTGTCTGGGGAGCCTCGCCACCCCCATGTCCATCTACAGAGTTCTGGATTAGTCCCCAGTTCAGGCCCCTGCTATCCTCATTCCTAAGGGAGGCTGGAGACTTCTCCCATGGCCTAAAGTCCACATCTAAGTCCCCAGCACTAGCAAAAGGGCCCTGTCATGGGGTGTTCCCTGCCTCAGTTGACATTGGAGGAACATGGAAGAAGCTAAAATAACTAAATAACTGAGTAGCATCATACTACCTGCTCTAGAGAAAAAAAAAAAAATTTCTTTTTTTCTGAGATGAAGTTCTGCTCTGTTGCCCAGGCTGGAGTGCAGTGGCCGATCTCAGCTCACTGCAAGCTCCACCTCCTGGGTTCAGGCCATTCTTCTGCCTCAGCCTCCTGAGTAACTGGGACCACAGGTGCCTGCCACCACACCCAGCTAATTTTTTTGTATTTTTAGTAGAGATGGGATTCCACCATATTAGCCAGGATGGTCTTGAACTCCTGACCTCGTGATACACCCGCCTCGGCCTCCCAAAGTGCTGGGATTACAGGCCTGAGCCACCGCCTCCAGCCTGACAGGGCATCTTTCGGCGTGATGTGTTCTGAGTTCCAAAGCTAGGGAAGACACTCAAACCTTCAAGAGCTCTTATAACTTTGAGATTCTCTGATGGTTTCAGGGCTAGGGGAGGAAGCGCTTGTGGTCCGTGTCTGTCCCTGGGATTTCTGTTTCTTGGTTTGTATCTCTGCTGCAGGTCCAAGGAGCTGGGGCAATACCCTGAGTCTGGGTTCTTTGTCCCCAGAGACCTGGGGGAGCGCCCCCCCCCCACCCCCTCTCAAGGCTCAGGGAAAGGGGAGAGTAAAGTAGGGGGTTGGTTCCTTCTAGTGGTCAGTGTTAGCACTGCATCCAGCTGCCTCAGGCGGGCCCAGGAGGAGTCAACAAAAGTGGAATTCAGGACTGAATCATTCCCAGAACCCCCACAATCTATTGGCTGTGCTTGGCCCCTTTTCCCAACACACACATTCTCTCTGCTGGGTGGAGGGGAAATGTGGGGAGGAGGAAAGGGATAGGATAGAGAGTGGGATGGGGTCTGTAGGGGTCTCAAGGACGGGCTATCCTGACATCCTTCCCCGTGTTCAGGTTGGCCACCATGGCGTGCTGCCAGAGGGCACCCACCTTCTCCTTAAAGAGAGGACAAGTTGGGTGGTATCTCTGGCTGACACTCTGTGCATAACCCTCACAATGCTGGTGACGGTAGGAAGGGAAAGATGACAAGCCAGGGGGCATGATCCCAGTATGTGTGGGAGGAGCTTCTAAATTATCCATTAGCACAGGCACGTCAGTGGCCCCATGCATAAATGTACAGAGAAACAGGTGGGGGCAACCAGTGAGAGATAAGGGGCCAGGGTATAAAAAGGGCCCACAAGAGACCAGCTCCAGGATCCCAAGGCCCAACTCCCCGAACGTCTCAGGGTCCTGTGGACAGCTCTCCTAGCTGCAATGGCTGCAGGTAAGCGCCCTTAAAATCCCTTTCCGCACGATGTGTCCTGAAGGAAGAGGCGGCGCCCTGTAGATGGGACAGGGGCACTAACCCTCAGGTTTGGGGCTTCTGAATGTGAGTATCGCCATCTAAGCCCAGATATTTGGCCAATCTCAGAATGTTCCTGGTCCCTGGAGGGATGGCGAGAGGAACACAAACAGCTCCTGGGGCAGGGAGAGCTCTGGCCTCTTGCTCTCCGGCTCCGTCTGTTGCCCTCCGGTTTCTCCCCAGGCTCCCGGACATCCCTGCTCCTGGCTTTTGCCCTGCTCTGCCTGCCCTGGCTTCAAGAGGGCAGTGCCTTCCCAACCATTCCCTTATCCAGGCTTTTTGACAACGCTATGCTCCGCGCCCATCGCCTGCACCAGCTGGCCTTTGACACCTACCAGGAGTTTGTAAGCTCTTGGGGAATGGGAACACATCACAGGTGGCAGGAAGGGGTGACATTCCCTCGCTCGCTGGGAAGTAAGGGGAGGAGACTAAGGAGCTCAGGTTGTTTTCTGAAGCGCAAAGGCAGGCAGATGAGCATATGCTGAATGAGGTTCCCAGAAAAGTAACAATGGAAGCTGGTCTCCAGCGTAGATCTTGGTGGGTGGTCCTTCTCCTAGGAAGAAGCCTATATCCCAAAGGAACAGAAGTATTCATTCCTGCAGAACCCCCAGACCTCCCTCTGCTTCTCAGAGTCTATTCCGACACCCTCCAACAGGGAGGAAACGCAGCAGAAATCCGTGAGTGGATACCTTCTCCCCAAGGCAGGGATGGGGGAGGCCTGTGGTCAGAGCCCCGGGCAGCACAGCCACTGCATGTCCTTCCCCTGCAGAACCTGGAGCTACTCCGCATCTCCCTGCTGCTCATCCAGTCATGGCTGGAGCCCGTGCAGTTCCTCAGGAGTGTGTTTGCCAACAGCCTGGTGTATGGCACCTCGGACAGCGACGTCTATGACCTCCTAAAGGACCTAGAGGAAGGCATCCAAACGCTGATGGGGGTGAGGGTGCTGCCAGGGGTCCCCAATCCTGGAACCCCACTGGCTTCGAGGGCTGGGGGAGAGAAACACTGCTACCCTCTTTTTAGCAGTCAGGCCCTGACCCAAGAGAACTCACCTTAGTCTTCATTTCCCCTGGTGAATCCTCCAGGCCTTTCTCTACACCCTGAAGGGGAGGGAGGAAAATGAATGAATGAGAGAGGGAGGGAAGAGTAACCAAGCGCTCTCAGCCTCTCCTTCTCTTCCTTCACTTTGCAGAGGCTGGAAGACGGCAGCCCCCGGACTGGGCAGATCTTCAAGCAGACCTACAGCAAGTTTGACACAAACTCACACAACAATGATGCACTGCTCAAGAACTACGGGCTGCTCTATTGCTTCAGGAAGGACATGGACAAGGTCGAGACATTCCTGCGCATCGTGCAGTGCCGCTCTGTGGAGGGCAGCTGTGGCTTCTAGATGCCTGGGTGGCAATCTGTGACCCCTCCCCATTGCCACTCCTGGCCATGGAAGGTGCCACTCCAGTGCCCACCAGATGTGTCCTAATAAAATTAAGTTGCATAATTTTGTCTGACTAGGTGTCCTTCTATAATGTTATGGGGAGGAGGGTGGTGAATATGGAGCAAGCGGCAGGTTGGGAAGATGACCTGTAGGGCCTGCGGGATCTATTGGGAACCAGGCTGGAGTGCAGTGGCACCATCTTGGCTCACTGCAACCTCCGCCTCCTGGGTTCAGGCAATTCTCCTGCCTCAGTCTCCCGAGTTGTTGGAATTCCAGGCATGCACGACCAGGCTCAGCTAATTTTTGTATTTTTGGAAGAGACAGAGTTTCACCATGTTGGCCAGGCTGGTCTCCAATTCCTAACCTCCGGTGATCCACCCACCTCGGCCTCCCAAATTGCTGGGATCACAGGCATGAACGATGGTGCCCTTCCTTGTCCTGTTATTTTAAAATAATTATACCAGCAGGAGGACGTCCAACACAGCATGGGCGACCTGGTCACGCCCAGCCCAGTGGACATTTGACTTCTTTGCTTGGCACTGTCCTCTCATGTGCTGGGTCCACTCACTAGATGCTTGTTGAATTGCTGGGCCTGGCGCTGTGCCAGCTGCCTCGTCCCATCACCCTCTGGCTTATTCTCTCCCTCCATATCTTAACTATTTTCCTCATGGGACTGTTCTCCATTCGAAATTTCTATTTTTGCCATTTTATATTTACTTTTTTGCCATTATCTCTGTGACCAGTAGATTGTTAGCTCTAGAAGAGAAAGGATCATGTTTTTTGTTTATCTAGTTATGCCCATCTTCCTGGTACAATCTCTAGTACATGTTATAGGCAACAACAACTTGTGGAATCAGTGAACACATGAATAGAAGAATGAGTGAATGAATGAATGGACGAAGGGCAGAAATCCAGTCTCAAAGAGCTTACAGTCTGGTAAGAGGAACAAAATATCTGCAAATAGCCACAGGACAGGTCAAAGGAAGGAGAGAGGCTATTTCCAGCTGAGGGCACCCCATCAGGAAAGCACCCCAGACTTCCTACAACTACTAGACACATCTCGATG
>NW_022297623.1:0-242 GCF_002776525.5 Piliocolobus tephrosceles
CAACAAGACCTCTCCTCCCGGGGTCGTCAGCTTCCAGACCCTCGAACTTCAACAACATAGCTCCTGCCTGGGTCTGCAGCTCCATGACCCTCAAACTAGAACATGATCTCCCCTTCCTGGGTCACCAGGTTCCCAAACCTCTTACTACAACAACATTGCTCCTGCCTGGGTCTGCAATTCCACGACCCTCAAACGAGAACAAGACCTCTCCTACCTGGGCCGACAGCTTCCAGACTCTCTTA
>NW_022297623.1:252-2570 GCF_002776525.5 Piliocolobus tephrosceles
ACCCTCAAACTATAAGACCTCTCCTCCCGGGGTCGTCAGTTTCCAGACCCTCGAACTTCAACAACATTGCTCCTGCCTGGGTCTGCAGCTCCACGACCCTCAAACTACAACATGACCTCTCCTCCCGGGGTCGTCAGCTTCCAGACCCTCGAACTTCAACAACATTGCTCCTCCCTGGGTCTGTAGCTCCACGACCCTCAAACGAGAACATGACCTCTCCTTCCTGGGTCACCAGGTTCCCAAACCTCTTACTACAACAACATTGTTCCTCCCTGGGTCTGCAGCTCCATGTCCCTCAAACTAGAAAATGGCCTCTCCTCCTTGGGGTCCCCAAGTTACAGACCTCGAACTTCAACAACATTGCTTCTCCCTGGGTCTGCAGCTCCATGACCTTCAAACAAGAACAAGACCTCTCCTCCCTGGGTCGCCAGGTTCCAGACCCTCAAACTTCAACAACATTGCTCCTGCCTGGGTCTGTAGCTCCACGACCCTCAAACTACAACAAGATCTCTCCTCCCGGGGTCGCCAGCTTCTAGACCCTCGAATTTCAACAACATTGATCCTCCCTGGGTCTGCAGCTCCACGTCCCTCAAACTAGAAAATGACCTCTCCTCCCTGGGGTCACCAAGTTCCAGACCTCGAACTTCAACAACATTGCTTCTCCCTGGGTCTGCAGCTCCACAACCCTCAAACTACAACAAGACCTCTCTTCCCAGGGTCGTCAGCTTCCAGACCCTCAAACGTCAACAACATAGCTCCTGCCTGAGTCTGTAGCTCCACAACCCTCAAACTAGAAGAAGACCTCTCCTACCTGGGCCGACAGATTCCAGACTCTCTTACTACAACAACGTTGCTCCTCCCTGGGTCTGGACTTCCAAGGCCCTCAAACTAGAACAAGACCTCTCCTTCCTGGGTCACCAGGTTCCCAAACCTCTTACTACAACAACATTGCTCCTCCCTGGGTCTGCAGCTCAATGACCCTCAAACGAGAACAAAACCTCTCCTGCCTGGGTCGCCAGGTTCCAGACCCTCAAACTTCAACAACATTGCTCCTGCGTGGGTCTGCAGTTTCACGGCCCTCAAGCTAGAACATGACCTCTCCCCGCTGGGTCGACAGCTTCCAGACCCTCGACTGTCAGCAACATTGCTCCTCCGTGGGTAAGCAGCTCCACGACGCTCAAACTAGAATACGACCTCTTCTCCCTGGGGTCACCAAGATCCAGACCCTGGAACTTCAACAACATTGCTCCTCCCTGGGTCTGCAGCTCCACGACCCTCAAACTACAAGACCTCTCCTCCCGGGGTCGCCAGCTTCCAGATCCTCTAACTACAACATTGCTCCTGCCTGGGTCTGTAGCTCAATGACCCTCAAACTAGAATATGAATTCTCCTCCCTGGGTCGCCCACTTCCAGACCCTCAAACTTCAACAACATTGCTCCTGCCTGGGTCTGCAGCTCCACGACCCTCAAACTAGAACATGACCTCTCCTTCCTGGGTCACCAAGTTCCAGACCTCGAACTTCAACAACATTGCTTCTCCTTGGGTCTGCAGCTCCACGACCCTCAAACTACAACAAGACCTCTCCTCCTGGGGTCGTCAGCTTCCAGACCCTCAAACTTCAACAACATAGCTCCTGCCTGGGTCTGCAGCTCCACGACCCTTAAACTAGAACATGACTTCTCCTTCCTGGGTCACCAGGTTCCCAAACCTCTTACTACAACAACATTGCTCCTCCCTGGGTCTGCAGCTCCATGACCCTCAAACGAGAACAAGACCTCTCCTCCCTGGGTCGCCAGGTTCCAGACCCTCAAACTTCAACAACATTGCTCCTGCCTCGGTCTGCAACTCCACGACCCTCAAACTACAACAAGATCTCTCCTCCCGGGGTCACCAGCTTCTAGACCCTCGAATTTCAACAACATTGCTCCTCCCTGGGTCTGCAGCTCCACGACCCTCAAACTACAACAAGACCTCTCCTCCTGGGTTCGTCAGCTTCCAGACCCTCAAACTTCAACAACATTGCTCCTGCCTGGGTCTGCAGCTCCACGATCCTCAAACTACAACAAGATCTCCCCTCCCGGGGTCGCCAGCTTCCAGAGCCTCTAACTACAACATTGCTCCTGCCTGGGTCTGTAGCTCCACGACCCTCAAACTAGAAAATGAACTCTCCTCCCTGGGTCGCCAGCTTCCAGACCCTCTTACTACAACAACATTGCTCCTGCCTGGGTCTGCAGCTCCACGACCCTCAAACTAGAACATGACCTCTCCTTCCTGGGTCACCAAGTTCCAGACCTCGAACTTCAACAACATTGCTTCT
>NW_022297624.1:0-19008 GCF_002776525.5 Piliocolobus tephrosceles
AAAGAATTTTATTTCTCCTTCACTTATGAAACTTAGTTTGGCTGGATATGAAATTCTGGGTTTAAAATTCTTTTCTTTAAGAACGTTGAATATTGGCCCCCACTCTCTTCTGGCTTGTAGAGTTTCTGCCGAGAGATCTGCTGTCAGTCTGATGGGCTTCCCTTTGTGGGTAACCCGACCTTTCTCTCTGGCTGCCCTTAAGATTTTTTCCTTCATTTCAACTTTGGTGAATCTGGCAATTATGTGTCTTGGAGTTGCTCTTCTGGAGGAGTATCTTCGTGGCATTCTCTGTATTTCCTGAATTTGAATGTTGGCCTGCCCTTCTAGGTTGGGGAAGTTCTCCTGGATGATATCCTGAAGAGTGTTTTCCAATTTGATTTCATTTTCCCCCTCACTTTCAGGCACCCCAATCAGACGTAGATTTGGTCTTTTTACATAATCCCATACTTCTTGCAGGCTTTGTTCATTTCTTTTTCTTCTTTTTTCTTTTTGTTTCTCTTCTCGCTTCATTTCATTCATTTGATCCTCAATCGCTGATACTGTTTCTTCCAGTTGATCGAGTCGATTACTGAAGCTTGTGCATTTGTCACGTATTTCTCATTTCATGGTTTTCATCTCTGTCATTTCGTTTATGACCTTCTCTGCATTAATTAGTCTAGCTGTCAATTCTTCCACTCTTTTTTCAAGATTTTTAGTTTCTTTGCACTGGGTATGTAATTCCTCCTTTAGCTCTGAGAGGTTTGATGGACTGTAGCCTTCTTCTCTCATCTCGTCAAAATCATTCTCTGACCAACTTTGATCCGTTGCTGGCGATGGGCTGTGCTCCTTTGCAGGGGGAGATGCACTCTTATTTTTTGAATTTCCAGCTTTCTGCCCTGCTTTTTCCCCATCTTTGTGGTTTTATCTGTCTCTGGTCTTTGATGATGGTGACGTACTGATGGGGTTTTGGTCTAGGTGTCCTTCCTGTTTGATAGTTTTCCTTCTGACAGTCAGGACCCTCAGCTATAGGTCTGTTGGAGATTGCTTGAGGTCCACTCCAGACCCTGTTTGCCTGGGTATCAGCAGCAGAGGTTGCAGAAGATAGAATATTGCTGAACAGCGAGTGCACCTGTCTGATTCTTGCTTTGGAAGCTTCCTCTCAGGGGTGTACTCCACCCTGTGAGGTGTGGGGTGTCAGACTGCCCCTAGTGGGGGATGTCTCCCAGTTAGGCTACTCAGGGGTCAGTGACCCACTTGAGCAGGCAGACTGCCCCTTCTCAGATCTCAACCTCCGTGTTGGGAGATCCACTGCTCTCTTCAAAGCTGTCAGACAGAGTCGTTCGCGTCTGCACAGGCCTCTGCTCCTTTAGCGGAGCCCTGTCCCCAGAGGCGGAGTCTACAGAGACAGGCAGGTTTCCTTGAGCTGCTGTGAGTTCCACCCAGTTCAAGCTTCCCAGCGGCTTTGTTTACCTACTTAAGCCTCAGCGATGGCGGGCGCCCCTCCCCCAGCCTCGCTGCTGCCTTGTGGTTAGATTGCTGCAGACTGCTTTGTTAGCAAGGAGGGAGGCTCCTTGGGCGTGGGACCCTCCCGGCCAGGTATGGGATAAATTCTTCTGGTGTGCCTGTGTGCTTACAGCGCAGTATTGGGGTGGGAGTTACCTGATTTTCCAGGTGTTGTGTGTCTCAGTTCCCCTGGCTAGGGAAAGGGACTCCCTTCCCCCTTGCACTTCCCAGGTGAGGTGATGCCTCGCCCTGCTTCAGCTCTCGCTGGTCAGGCTGCAGCAGCTGACCAGCACCGATTGTCCAGCACTCCCGAGTGAGATGACCCCAGTACCTCAGTTGAAAATGCAGAAATCACCGGTCTTCTGTGTCGCTCGCACTGGGAGATGGAGACTGGAGCTGTTCCTATTCGGACATCTTGCTCCGCCCCCCTCTTTTCCTGACTTTTTAATGATCACCATTCTAACTGGTGTGAGGTGTAATCTCATTGTGGATTTGATTTGCATTTCTCTAATGACCAGTGATGATGAGCTTTCTTTTTCATATATTTCTTGGCCGGATAGATGTCTTCTTTTGAGAACTATCTGTTCTTATCCTTTGCCTGCTTTTTGATGGGGTTCTTTGTCTTTTTCTTGTACATTTGCTTAAATTCTTTGTAGATTCTGGATATTAGCCCTTTGTCAGATGGATAGATTGCAAAAATTTTCTTCCATTCTGTAGGTTGCCTGTTCACTCTGATGATAGTTTCTTTTGCTATGCAGAAGCTCCTTAGTTTAATTACATGCCATTTGTTGATATTGGCTTTTGTTGCCACTGGTATTGGTGCTTTAGTCATGAAGTCTTTGCACATGCCTATGTCTTGAAAGGTATTGCTTAGATTTTCTTCTAGGGTTTTTATGGTTTTAGGTCTTAAGTTTAAGTTGTAATCCATCTTGAGTTAATTTTTGTATAAGGTGTAATGAAAGTGTCCAGTTTCAGTTTTCTGCATATGGCTAGCCAGTTTTCCCAACACCATTTATTAAATAGGAAATCCTTTCCCAATTGCTTGTTTTTGTCAGGTTTGCCAAAGATCAGATGGTTGTAGATGTGTGGTGTTATTTATGTGGCCTGTGTTCTGTTCCATTAGTCTGTATATGTATTTTGGTGCCATTACCATGCTGTTTTGGTTACTGTAGACTTCTAGTACAGTTTGAAGTCAGGCAACGTAATGCCTCCAGCTTTGTTCTTTTTGCTTAGGATTATCTTGGCTATAAGGGTTTTTTTTTTAATTTTGGTTCCACGTGAAATTTAAAGTAGTTTTTTTCTAATTCTGTGAAGAAAGTCAATGGTAGCTTCATGGGGATAACATTTAATCTATAAATTACATTAATTACGTTGGGCAGTGTGATTTTTTTTTTTTTTTTGTACAATATAGATTCTTTCTATCCACGAGAATGGAAAGTTTTTCCATTTGTGTGCGTCCTCTTCTATTTTCTTCAGCAGTGGTTTCTAGTTCCCCTTGAAGAGGTCCTTCACATCCCTTATAAGTTTTATTCCTAGGTTTTTAATTCTCTTTGTAGAAATTGTGAATTGGAGTCCACTGATGATTTGGCTGTTTGTCTATTATTGGTGTATAGTAATGCTTGTGATTTTTGCACATTGATTTTTTATCCTGAGACTTTGCTGAAGTTGCTTATCAGGTTAAGGAGATTTTGGGCTGAGGCAATGGGGTTTTCTGGATATACAATCATGTCATATGGAAACTGAGACAATTTTACTTTCTCTCTTCCTATTTGAATACCCTTTATTTCTTTCTCTTGCCTGATTGTTCTGACCAGAACTTCCAATACTATGTAGGTGAGAGAGGGCATCCTTGTCTTTTGCTGATTCTCAAAGGGAATGCTTCCAGGTTTTGACCATTCAGTATGATATTGGCTGTGGGTTTGTAATAAATAGCTCTTATTATTGTGAGATGCATTGCATCAATACCTAGTTTATTGAGAGTTTATAGCATGAAGGGGTGTTGAATTTTATCAAAGAATTTTTCAGTATCTATAGAGATAATCATTTGGTTTTTGTCATTTGTTCTGTTTATGTGATAGTTTATGTTTATTGATTTGTGTACGTTGAACCAGCCTTACATCCCAGGTATCAAGCCAACTTGATCCTGGTGGATAAGCTTTTTGATGTGTTGCTGGATTCGGTTTCCCTGAATTTTATTGAGGATTTTTGCATTGATGCTTATCAGGAATATTGGCCTGAAATTTTCTCTTTTTTTGTTGTGTCTCTGCCAGGTTTTGGTATCAGGATGATGCTGGCTTCATAAAATGAGTTAGGGAGGAGTCCCTTTTTTTACTGTTTGTAATAGTTTCAGCAGGAATGGTACCAGCTCCTCTTTGACCTGTGGTAGAATTTGGCTGTGAATCCGTCTGGCTTTGGCATTTTTTTTTTCGGTTGGTGGGCTATTAATTACTGCCTTCATTTCAGAACTTGATCTATTCACGGATTCAACTTCCTCCTGGTTTAGGAATAAGAGAGTATATGTGTTTAGGAATTTGTTGATTTCTTCTATATTTTCTAGTTTATTTGCATAAAGGTGTTTTATGTATTCTCTCATGGTAGTCTGTATTTCTGTAGGGTCAGTGGTGATATCCCCTTATCATTTTTTATTGTGTCTATTTGATTATTCTCTTTTTTCTTCTTTATTGGTCTCACTAGGGGTCCATCTATTTCATTGATCTTTTCCCAAAATTAGCTCCTGAATTCATTGACTTTGAAGGGTTTTTCGTGTCTCTGTCTCCTTCAGTTATGCTGTGATCTTAGTTATTTCTTGACTTCTGCTAGCTTTTGAATGTGTTTGCTCTTACTTCTCTAGTTTTTTTAATTGTGATGTTAGGGTGTCGATTTTAGATCTTTCCTGCTTTCTCTTGGGCATTTAGTGCTATAAATTACCCTCTACTCACTGCTTTAAATGTGTCCCAGAGATTCTGGTATCTTGTGTCTTTGTTCTCATTGGTTTCAAATAGCTTATTTGTTTCTGCCCCAATTTCGTTATGTACCCAGTAGTAATTCAGTAGCAGGTTATTCAGTTTTCATGTACTTGTGTGGTTTTGAGTGAGTTTCTTCATTCTGAGTTCTAATTTGATTGCACTGTGGTCTGAGAGACTGTTTGTTATGATTTTCATGCTTTTGCATTTGCTGAGGAATGCTTTACTTCCAATTATGTAGCCAATTATAGAATCAGTGCAATGTGGTGCTGAAATGAATGTATAGTCTGTTGATCTGTGGTGAATTCTTTGCTGTCTACTAGGTCCACCTGGTCCAGACTTGATTTCAAGTCCTGAATATCCTTATTAAATTTTCTGTTTCGAATTGGAAAAAACTGCTGTAAAGTTCATATGGAATGAAAAAAGAGCCCGCATTGCCAAGACAATCCTAAGTAAAAAGAACAAAGCTGGAGGCATCACGCTACCTGACTTCAAACTATACTACAAGGCTGCAGTAACCAAAACAGCATGGTACTGGCTACCAAAACAGAGATATGGACCAATGGAACAGAACAGAGTCCTCAGAAATAATACTACACATCTACAGCCATCTGATCTTTGACAAACCTGAGAAAAATAAAAAATGGGGAAAGGATTTCCTATTTAATAAATGGTGCTGGGAAAATTGGCTAGCCATAAGTAGAAAGCTGAAACTGGATCCTTTCCTTACTCCTTATATGAAAATTAATTCAAGATGGATTAGAGACTTAAATGTTAGACCTAATACCATAAAAACCTTAGAAGAAAACCTAGGTAATACCATTCAGGACATAGGCATGGGCAAGGACTTCATGTCTAAAACACCAAAAGCAACGGCAACAGAAGCCAAAATTGACAAATGAGATCTAATTAAACTAAAGAGCTTCTGCATAGCAAAAGAAACTACCATCAGAGTGAACAGGCAACCTACAGAATGGGAGACAATTTTTGCAATCTACTCATCTGACAAAGGGCTGATATCCAGAACCTACAAAGAACTCAAACAAATTTACAAGAAAAAAACAAACAACGCCATCAAAAAGTGGGCAAAGGATATGAACAGACATTTCTCAAAAGAAGACATTCATACAGCCAACAGACACATGAAAAAATGCTCATCATCACTCACCATCAGAGAAATGCAAATCAAAACCACAATGAGATACCATCTCACACCAGTTAGAATGGCAATCATTAAAAAGTCAGGAAACAACAGGTGCTGGAGACGATGTGGAGAAATATGAACACTTTTACACTGTTGGTGGGATTGTAAACTAGTTCAACCATTATGGATAAGAATATGGCAATTCCTCAAGGATCTAGAACTAGATGTACCATATGACCCAGCCATCCCACTACTGGGTATATACCCAAAGGATTATAAATCATGCTGCTATAAAGACACATGTACACGTATGTTTATTGCGGCACTATTCACAATAGCAAAGACTTGGAATCAACCCAAATGTCCATCAGTGACAGACTGGATTAAGAAAATGTGGCACATATACACCATGGAATACTATGCAGCCATAAAAAAGGATGAGTTTGAGTTCTTTGTAGGGACATGGATGCAGCCGGAAACCATCATTCTCAGCAAACTATCACAAGAACAGAAAACCAAACACCTCATGTTCTCACTCATAAGTGGGAACTGAACAATGAGATCACCTGGACTCGGGAAGGGGAACATCACACACTGGGGCCTATCATGGGGAGGGGGGAGGGGCGAGGGATTGCATTTGGAGTTATACCTGATATAAATGACGAATTGATGGGTGCTGACGACTTGATGGGTGCAGCACACCAACATGGCACAAGTATACATATGTAACAAACCTGCACATTATGCACATGTACCCTAGAACTTAAAGTAGAATAATAATAATAATAATAATAATAATAATAATAATAATAATAATAAAGAAAATGTGGCACAAATTCACCATGGAATACTATGCATCCAGAAAAAAGGATAAGTTCATGTCTTCTGTAGGGACATGGATGAAACTGGAAACCATCATTCTGAGCAAACTATCACAAGGACAGAAAACCAAACTCTGCATATTCTCACTCATAGGTGGGAACTGAACAATGAGAACACTTGGACACAGGGCAGGGAATATCACACACCAGGGCCTGTCATGGGGTGAGGGAAGGGGGGAGGCATAGCATTAGGAGATATACCTAATATAAATGATGAGTTGATGGGTGCAGCAAACCAACATGGCACATGTATACATATGTAACAAACCTGCATGTTGTGCACATGTACCCTGGAACTTGAAGCATAATTAAAAAAAAAAAAAAGAAAATAGCAGTGTCTGTTACCTTTTTAATTAAGTTTTTTATAGTAACAAAATCAGGGGAGAGATAAGTATAACATTCAATTTTGTTTAACACCAAACATAGGCCTCCAGTTTGAGCAAAAGAAGATGTAAAGCTGTATGGTATTCCATTAAATGTTTTTGTTGAATATGTATGTTGTCATCTACCTTTCAGAGAGTAGCTTCTACCCATCTGAAACACTGGGCAGTCTGATTAGATGCAAAATCCAAGATTTTTCCCAGTTTATGAATTAGCTTTAAGTTCTCTACAACAAGCGCCCCACTACCGCCAATAGTGGGACCACACTGTAATCTTTCCTCAGTGGAAACTAGCTTAAACTCATCTACTTCAGGGCTGGTGCTAATTTCAGTTATTGATTATTTAGGCCTCTGATTATAAGGGCTATCATGAGACTTTTCAGGGGAAGCTATTCAAAAGGCAGTAGTGAGCCAGGCCAAATAGCAAGATCTGAACCAACGAAGAGACAGAACAAAATATCCAGATTCTCCACAGATCCAATATAGACCCTCAGGAGTTGGAAAAAAGAGCCACCTAGTTGCATTTCTGCAGGAGTGGGTCAGGTTTCTTCATCCATAAGTCTGCATAGCTTCTGAGCAACGTCCAGTAGCAAATTTAAATTTTGTGCTCTCTTTATAGCATGTTGTAAGGGGATATAACTACATGTAGTAAAAAGAGACCCTGTTGGATTTAATTCAGTTATATTTTACATGCAATTACTTGTACCAACATGGGTAATTCCCCAATCTAGAGTGTGTGATTCCTGGAAGCATAATATACCCTTTACAGACATCTTTTGGATTTTTAAAATTTTATATTTGGTAATGATGGAGTTTTCAATTTAAAAAGTTAGACTATTGTTTTTATTGCGTGTAAAAAAACAAGCAGGAGTGATGTTTAGAATATCAAGAATAGCTTCCTATTCTTCCCTTGGAGTTTCAGGGTTACTCTAATTGGGAACATGGGGAGGCATTGGCACCAGCAGAATTTTTTCCTAATTTTTTGGCATTAGCCCACAAATGCAACAATTACTCTGGTTTTGTGGTAGAGCATAAGCTAAAGCTAAAGCCACCCACTGATTATGGTCCTATGGATTTTTCTGTATGGGAGAGAAAATGATTAGGACAACAAAAAATGAGGAAAAAGAAAAACACATAAGGCTTTCATGACGGTAGAGAAGTCTTGATCCATGATCTTGGGAAAGCTGTTCACAACGAGGACGCCATTTGCTTCTGAGGAGAGATTTCTCTGATCAGCTGTACACTAAAATCTCCAACAGGAATACAGGTTCAGGAGTCTAAAATGTCCCTTTTGAATTGTGAGATGTGGACCCAAGAAGTTCAAAGCCCTGAGGCTTTACTACAACAGTGGATGGTGAGAAGAACTTCATATGATTATTTTCAACAAGGTTCACAAGCAGTCTTCTTCTGATATTGTTTCCAGAAGACCCAGTCTTCAGGCTTCAGATCATGGAGGGTATAATTGTCCTCAGCTGGTGAATCTCAAAAAGCTTCCTTTACCTGCTGAAAGTACACTGTGGCCTAATGCATTAAAATCTTGCAGTATTTAGCCACACAAGAGTTTAAGAGAACAGGAGAAGCATGAGGGGCTATTATTAGGGAGATAGGCCTCCCAATGACTATTTCATATGGGATCACCTTACATTTCCCAAAGGGAGTGGATCTAATTGCCATGAAAGCCAAAGGTACTACCTTTGGCCAAGGCAACACAACTGACTCAGTTAACTTTGAAAATTTCAGTTTTAATACGCCATTTGTGTTTTCAACATTTCCAGAAGACTGGGGGTGATAAGGACAATGGTAATAACACTTTACCCATAACACTTATTTAACTGCTTTATAACTTGTCCAGTAAAATGAGTTCTGCTATCACTGGAAGTTTTTCTAGGAATCCCTCACAAAAGAAAAATATTTTCTAGTAAATTCTAGGCTACTGTCACAGCAGCAGCTTTCCCACATGGGAAGGCCTCTATCCAACTAGAAACCATGCAAATTGTTAAAAGAACATAATGATACCCCACTGGGTAGCAACTGAAGTCCATCTGTAAATATTCACATGGTGCACCATGTGGTGGAAATATACCACCTGAAGTTCTAAATTGCTTTTCCAGGATTATGAGCTTGACAAGTCAAACTTTAATTATAAACCATTACAGCAATTTTGGAACAGTCATCCCACCAGTATTTTTTCACAATTTGGATCATTTTTTCTATTTTATGATGAGTTGTAGAGTGCAGAGCTTTTAACAGTGAAAGTTTCAAGACTCAGAAAGGACCAGGCAGCATCCAGGCCTTCTGTGAGTCTGTACTTCACACTAAATTTACATTATTTTACAAACCAATTTTGTTTTTCCAAATCACGTGCATTGCACTGTTCATTAAATAGGTTATCATAGGAAAGTTGGTTTGGATTAATCTTAGGAAATTTATTCAGATTGCATATTTTAACAGTTTCTGCACCAGCTGTTTTAGCATAAAAATCTGCTAAAGTGTTCCCCTGATATTCAGGTTCAGTTGTACAAATGTGAGCTTTAATCTTAATAACAGCAATCTGTAATGGTAACAGGATAGTAGAAAGGAGTTCATCTACTTGGAGTCCGTTTTTGATGGGGATCCCACTAGAGATGAGAAACGCTCAAAATTTCCATCTCATGCAAAAATCATGTACTACTCTGAAAGCATATCTGCTATCTGTATAAATATTTACTGACTTGTCTTTAGCTGTATGACAAACTCAGTGAGGGCAAAAACTCCACAGGTTGGGCTCGCTTAAATTGAGGAAGAGTTTTCTTTTCTATTCATTCATTTCAGGTGGTAGCAGCATATCCTGCCTGATGTTTTTCTTCTGAGTTATTGGCATAGGACCCATCAAGAAAGAGTATTCATTGAGAATTATTCAGTAGAATATCTTGTAAATCAACACAAGGAGCTACTATTTCTGACACTACACTTAAACAATTGTGGTCTTCACCATCACCAGGCAGAGGTAATAGAATAGCAGGGTTAAGTAGATTACAGCATTTTAGATGAAGATTAGAAAGAGATAGGAGAAGTAATTCATGAGATGTTAGTCTGCTTACTGAAAAATGCTGGATTTGGTTGGAATGTATAGATTTTTCACAGCCTGTGGGACTTGAAGATTAAGTTCAGTTCCCAAAATCAGATCTGATGAAACTTCTACCAGGTTGGCCACTGCTGTTACTGGTTTTTAAACAATTACAATATTCCTTAGTGACTAGGCCTATTTGAAGGCTATAATATCTAATGTGTCTATGTTTACCACTGTGTTTTTAGTAAGGAACCCTAATGCCTGATTTTCTGCCCATGATCAAACAAGGTGAAAGGTTTAGTGCAATTTGAAAATCCTAAAGCTGGGGGCTGTAGAAAGGTGAATTTCATTTGGCTAAAATGCTGCTCATGACTATCATCTTAAGGTAAAGGCTCTGGTACAGCATTTTTAATGAGCTTATACAGTGGTAAAGTTGTTAAGGGAAAATCGGGAACCTATAATCAGCAATATGTGGCAAGTCTCAGAAATTCTTTTAAGTGTCTTGTGGTTGCAGGTTGAGAAAAATTTAGAATGCTTTTTATCCTCCCAGGTGAAATCCCTTCAGCAGTCAATTTATGTCCCAAAGAGTGGACTTTTCCTCTTGAAAACTGAAGGTTTAAAACTTTTGTGGGGGCACACTCAAGATGGCCGAATAGGAACAACTCCAGCCTCCAGGTGCCAGCATGAGTGACACAGAACATGGGCGACTTCTGCATTTTCAAATGAGGTACTGGGTTCATCCCCCTGGGACGTGTTGGACAGTTGGTGCTGGTCTGCGGGTGCAGCCCAACCAGCAAGAGCTGAAGCAGGGTGAGGCATCACCTCACCTGGGAAGCACAAGGGGGAAGGGAATTCCTTTTCCTAGTCAAAGGAAATTGACACACACAACACCTGGAAAATTGGGTAACTCCCACCCTAATACTGCGCTTTACCAAGGGTCTTAGCAAACGGCAGGCACTCCAGGAGATTATATCCCACAACTGGCCCAGAGGGTCCCATGCCCAGGGAGCCTCCCTCATTGTTAGCTCAGTAGTCTGAGATCTAACTGCAAGGCAGCAGCGAGGCTGGGGGAGGGGTGCTTGCCATTGCTGAGGCTTAAGTAGGTAAACAAAGCTGCTGGAAGCTAGAATTGGGTGGAGCCCACCACAGCTCAAGGAGGCCTGCCTGTCTCTGTAGACTCCACTTTTGGGGACAGGGCATAGCTAAGCAAACAGCAGCAACAACCTCAGCAGAGGTAAATGGCCCTGTCTGACAGCTTTGAAGAGAGCAGTGGATCTCCCAGCATGGAGGTTGAGATCTGAGAATGGACAGACTGCCTGCTCAAATGGGTCCCTGACCCCTGAGTAGTCTAATTGAGAGACATCCCCCACTAGGTGCTGACTGACACCTCACATGTCACATGGCAGGGTACACCCCGGAGACGAAGCTTCCAGAGCAAGAAGCAGACAGCAATACCAGCTGTTCAGCAATATTCCATCTTCTGCAGCTTCTGCTGCTGATACCCAGGAAAACAGGGTCTGGAGTGGACCTCAAGCAATCTCCAACAGACCTAAAATTGAAGGTCTTGACTGTTAGAAGGAAAACTAACAAACAGAAAGGACACCCACACCAAAACCCCATCAGTACGTCACCATCAACAAAGACCAAAGGCAGATAAAACCACAAAGATGGAGAAAAAGCAGGGCAGAAATGTTGGAAATTCAAAAAATCAGAGTGCATCTCCCCCGCCAAAGGAACACAGCTCATCGCCAGCAATGGAAAAAACTGGACGGAGGATGACTTTGATGACTTGAGAGAAGAAGGCTTCGGTCGATCAAACTTCTCAGAGCTAAAGGAGGAACTATGTAACCAGTGTGAAGAAACTAAAAACCTTGAAAAAAGAATGGATGAATGGATAACTAGAATAATCAATGCAGAGAAGAATTTAAAAGAACCGATAGAGATGAAAACCATAACACAAGAACTACGTGACAAATGCACAAACTTCAGTAACTGACTCGATCAACTGGAAGAAAGAGTATCAGGGATTGAAGACCAAATGAATGAAATGAAGTGAGAAGAGAAGTATGGAGAAAATGGAGCAAAAAGAAATGAACAAAGCCTCCAAGAAATATGGGATTATGTGAAAACACCAAATCTACATCTGATTGGTGTGCCTGGAAGTGACGGGGAAAATGGAACCAAGTTGGAAAACACTCTACAGGATATCATCCAGGAGAACTTCCCCAACCTAGTAAGGCAGGCCAACATTAAAATTCAGGAAATACAGAGAATGCCACAAAGATACTCCTCTAGAAGAGCAACTCCAAGACACTTAATTGTCAGATTCACCATAGTTGAAATGAAGGAAAAAATGTTAAGGACAGTCAGAGAGAAAGGTCGGGTTACAAAAAAAGGGAAGCCCATTAGACTAACACCAGATCTCTCGGTAGAAACTCTACAAGCCAGAAGAGAGTGGGGGCCGATATTCAACATTCTTAAAGAATTTTCAACCCAGAATTTCATATCCAGCCAAACTAAGATTCATCAGTGAAGGAGAAATAAAATCCTTTACAAACAATCAAATGCTTAGAGATTTTGTCACCACCAGACGTGCCCTACAAGATCCTGAAGGAAGCACTAAATATGGAAAGGAACAACAGGTACCAGCCATTGCAAATACATGTCAAAATGTAAAGTCCATCAATGCTAGCAAGAAACAGCATCAACTAGTGAGCAAAATAACCAGCTAAGATCATAATGACAGGATCAACTTCACACATAACAATATCAACCTTAAATGTAAATGGACTAAATGGTCCAATGAAAAAACACAGACTGGCAAATTGGATAAAGAGTCAAGATCCATCATTCTACTGTATTCAGGAGACCAATCTCACATGCAGAGACATACATAGGCTCAAAATAAAGGGAGGGAGGAAGCTCTACCAAGCAAATAGAAAACAAAAAAAAATCAGGGATTGCAATCCTAGTCTCTGATAAAACAGACTTTAAACCACCAAAGATCAAAAGAGACAAAGAAGGCCATTACATAATGGTAAAGGGATGAATTCATTAGGAAGAGCTAACTATACTAAATATACATGCACCCAATACAGGAACACCCAGATTCATAAAGCAAGTCCTTAGAGACTTACAGAGAGACTTAGACTCCCATACAATAATAATAGGAGATTTTAACACCCCAATGTCAACATTAGACAGATCAATGAGACAGAAATTTAACAAAGATATCCAGGAATTGAACTCAACTCTGCACGAAGCAGACCTAATAGACATCTACAGCACTCTCCCCCCTAAATCAATAGAACATACATTCTTCTCAGCACCACATCACACTTATTCCAAAATTGACCACATAATTGGAAGTAAAGGACTCCTCAGCAAATGTAAAAGAACAGAAATTATAACAAACTGTCTCTCTGACCACAGTGCAATCAAACTAGAACTCAGGACTAAGAAACTCAATCAAAACCTCTCAACTACATGGAAACTGAACAACCTGCTCCTTAATGACTACTGGGTACATACCCAAATGAAGGCAGAAATAAAGATGTTCTTTGAAACCAATGAGAACAAAGAGACAACATACCAGAATCTCTGGGACACATTTAAAGCAGTGTGTAGAGGGAAATTTATAGCACTAAGTGCCCACAAGAGAAAGCAGGAAAGATCTAAAATTGACACCCTAACATCACAATTAAAACAACCAGAGAAGCCAGAGCAAACACATTCAAAAGCTAGCAGAAGGCAAGAAATAACTAAGATCAGAGCAGAACTGAAGGAGATAGAGACACAAAAATACCCTCCAAAAAATCAATGAATCCAGGAGTTGGTTTTTTGAAAAGATCAACAAAATTGACAGACCGCTAGCAAGACTAATAAAGAAGAAAAGAGAGAGAAATCAAATAGACGCAATCAAAAATGATAAAGGGGATATCACCACCGACCCCACAGAAATACAAACTACCATCAGAGAATACTATAAACACCTCTACACAAATCAACTAGAAAATCTAGAAGAAATGGATAATTTCCTGGACACGTACACTCTCCCAAGACTAAACCAGGAAGAAGTTGAATCCCTGAATAGACCAATAGCAGCCTCTGAAATTGAGGCAATGATTAATAGCCTACCAACCAAAAAAATCTGGGACCAGACGGATTCACAGTTGAATTCTACCAGAGGTACAAGGTGGAGTTGGTACCATTCCTTCTCAAACTAGTCCAATCAATAGAAAAAGAGGGAATCCTCCGTAACTCATTTTAGAAAGCCAACATCATCCTGATACCGAAGCCTGAGAGAGATACAACAAAAACAAGAGAATTTTAGACCAATATCCCTGATGAACATCGATGCAAAAATCCTCAATAAAATACTGGCACACTGAATCCAGCAGCACATCAAAAAGCTTATCCACCATGATCAAGTGGGCTTCATCGCTGGGATGCAAAGCTGGTTCCACATACACAAATCAATAAACGTAATCCAGCATATAAACAGAGCCAAAGGCAAAAGCCACATGATTGTCTCAATATATGCACAAAAGGCCTTTGACAAAATTCCACAGCCCTTCATGCTAAAAACTCTCCATAAATTCGGTACTGATGGAACGTATCTCGAAATAGTAAGAGCTATTTATGACAAACCCACAGCCAATATCATACTGAGTGGGCAAAAACTGTAAGCATTCTCTTTGAAAACTCGCACAAGACAGGATGCCCTCTCTCACCACTGCTATTCAACATAGTGTTGGATGTTTTGGCTAGGGCAATCCGGCAAGAGAAAGAAATAACAGGTATTCAGTTAGGAAAAGAAGAAGTCAAATTGTCCCTGTTTGCAGATGACATGATTGTATATTTAGGAAACCCCATTATCTCAGCCCAAAGTCTTCTTAAACTGATAAGCAACTTCAGCAAAGTCTCAGTATACAAAATAAATGTGCAAAAATCAGAAGCGTTCTTATACACCAGTAACCAAAACAGTATGGTACTGGTACCAAAACAGAGCTACAGAACAATGGAACAGAACAGAGCCCTCAGAAATAATACCACACATCTACAGCCATCTAATCTTTGACAAACATGAGAAAAACAAGAAATGGGGAAAGGATTCCCTATTTAATAAATGGTGCTGGGAAAATTGACTAGCCATAAGTAGAAAGCTAAAACTGGATCCTTTCCTTACTCCTTATATGAAAGTTAATTAAACATGGATTAGAGATTTAAATGTTAGACCTAAAACCATAAAAACCCTAGAAGAAAACCTAGGTAATAACATTCAGGACATAAGCATGGGCAAGGACTTCATGTCTAAAACACCAAAAGCAATGGCAACAAAAGCCAAAATTGACAAATGGGATCCAATTAAACTAAAGTGTTTCTCCACAGCAAAAGAAACTACCATCAGAATGAACAGGCAACCTACAGAGTGGGAGACAATTTTTGCAATCTATTCATCTGACAAAGGGCTAATATCCAGAACCTATAAAGAACTCAGTCAAATTTTCAAGAAAAAAAACAAACAACCCCATCAAAAAGTGGGCAAAGGATATGAACAAACATTTCTCAAAAGAAGATATTCATACAGCCAACAGACACGTGAAAACATGCTCATCATCTATTGCCATCAGAGAAATGCAAATCAAACCACAATGAGATACCATCTCACACCAGTTAGAATGGCAATCATTAAAAAATCAGGAAACAACAGGTGCTGGAGTGGATGTGAAGAAATAAGAACACTTTTACACTGTTGGTGGGACTGTAAACTAGTTCAACCATTTTGGAAGACAGTGTGGCGATTCCTCAAGGATCTAGAACTAAAAATACCATTTGATCCAGCCATCCCATTACTGGGGATATATCCAAAGGTTTATAAGTCATGCTGCTATAAAGACACATGCACAGGTATGTTTATTGCAGCACTATTCACAGTAACAAAGACATGGAATCAACCCAAATGTCCATCAGTGACAGATAAGATTAGGAAAATGTGGCACATATACACCATGGAATACTATGCACCCATAAAAAAGGATTAGTTTATGTCCTTTGTAGGGACAGGGTTGCAGCTGGAAGCCATCATTCTCAACAAACTATCGCAAGAACAGAAAACCCAATACTGTGTGTTCTCACACATAGGTGGGAATTGAACAATGAGATCACTTGGACACAGGAAGGGGAACATCACACACCGGGTCCTATTGTGGGAGCAGGGGGAGGGAGAGCATTAGGAGATATACCTAATGTAAATGACGAGTTAATGGGTGCAGCACACCAACATGGCACATGTATGCATATGTAACAAACCTACACGTTGTGCACATGTACCCTAGAACATAAAGTATAATAATAATAAAAAAAGGAAAACTGAAGGTTTTTCATTAAAGCCTTGTGACTTTTATATGCGAGTTGCTGTAAAAGGTAAACTGAGTCAATTTCAGAGCACTCCTTAGTGGAAGAGCATAACAATGAGTCTATGTATTGAACGAGAGTAGAATTTTGATGAAATGGTAGTGTCATTAATTCCTGATGCAATGTTTGGGAAAAATGCGAAGGGCCTTCAGTAAACACTTGTGCCATTATGGTTCTGGTATACTGCTGATTTTTCCAAGTAAGGGCAAACAAGTATTGATTCTCTTTATGAAATGGAATGTCAAAGAAGGCTGAGCAGAAATCTATTACTGTGAAGCACTTGAAATCAGTGGGTACATTACATAAGAAAGCATGTGAATTTCAGACCCCAGGAAATCTTGGTATCATATATTTTTTAATTTCCCATAAATCTCAAACAAATCTCCAACCTAATCTATTTGATTTTTTAATTGGTAAGATTGGAGTGTTGCAAGGGATGGTGCATGGGATTATGAATCCTTGTTTAATTAAATCATCTACAATTGGTGAGAGCCTTTGAATCGCTTCAGGTTTTAGTGAATATTGGTGTAATTTAGGCAACAGTTTAGAATGATCTATTTGGCTTTTATAGGTTCCATACTTTTAATCTTTCCGATGTCAGTTGAGAAACAGATCCATTAATATTTAGGTATTTTTGTAAGATCAGGTGTATTATAAGTATGAGTTTTGATTTTATCATTTTTTGCCTGTAGACAACATAACAATTCTGGCTCAGGAGACTTGGGAAACTCTAAGATCATACCTCTCTCTGAGGAAAATTTTATGTGCCCTTTTACTTTCAAGTAAATCTTGCCCTAACAAGTTTACTGGAGCAATATCGCATCGTACAAAAAAGAAAAAAAGAAAAGATGTGTTGTTCTGAAAAGAGCCCTGAAGTTAATTGAAATGTAAATGTTCAGAGGTGGGGACCTCTTGAACTTGATTTGAAACCCCCACCACAGAAATGATCTTTTTACCCTGAGGGATTTGTTGGCGTATTAAAGTGGGATTTATGACAGATACAGTAGTTCAGATATCCACCAGGACTGTTCATGACTTCCCATTTATTTTAACTCTGTCTTTCCATGTTCATTTAAAGATATTACAGGGAGCAATTTACAGGAGTATCCTTTAGAACCTCCTTGATGTTTATTATTATCAGGAGGCCTAAGGTCTCTCAGGCTCTCTCTAGTGGTGAAACAGCTCAGCCTAAAGGGAAGCTTACTGGTGGACCAATATAAAAGCACACAATTTTCCAGACACGGGAAATTCCTTTTCCTGTGTCCTGGTTGTTTGCAATAAGGGCGGGCATCTTGGGAAGAATTTCTCCTTTCAGAACCTCTTGGTCGTGATTTAAAATGAGAACGAGAAGGTGCCTGTGGTCTTGACCCCTGTAACTGTTGTAATTGAAGGGTCCTAAGCTTTTTAGCCTTTTGAGTGTTTTCTTTCTCCAGAGTTCCCCCAAAATGTTCAGCAAAGGCCATCAATTGAGTCACTTCCCATCTCAGCTTATGTATTTTAATTAAACTGCTAAGTTCACGATGGAGTCCATTTATCAATAGAAAAGCTAATGCCATTTAAGTCCCTGCAAGAAATTCTCCTTGCTGTACTTTGAGCCCAGACTATTTCTCAATGTTTCTAAGTGAGTTCTGTAATCTAAGATTGGTTCATCTTTTCTTTGTTTACAACAATGTATGACGAACCAATCAATTTTTTTTGTAGAAAAAAATAGGAATTGAATTTAAGAGGTTTTTAGCAAATTTTCTAGCTACTTTTGGTTCTTCTCATGAGGAACTTTTGGAGGGATTAATATTCTCTCAGGTTTGTCCCATTCTGCTGCTCCCATTTATTTCTGAGATTCATCATACCCTAATATCATGTAAATAAATTACTAAAGGTCAGAAACTCCTGGATCATAAGCTCCTAAGGAGATTCTAAATTCCTCAGTAAATTTTTGAGAATTTTTCCTTGAACCAGGGAAGTCCTTCACAATGGCTATAAGCATGGTTTTAGACCATAGAGTGAACATGGTTACAGAAGGCAGGACTAACTGACTAGAACATCTCACTTTGAAAGGCATATGTCTAATTTCTTTTTGTTTTTGCCATTATCTTCAGGGCAAAAGGGTAATTTAGTAAAAAATGGTTAGTGGACTCAGTGTCTAGGTGGAGATGGATAAAGAAAAGGAAGATTAGGGATTAGTTGAGTCAGAGTACAGTCCTCTTTTGTCATGTCCTTAGTCTGTTGCTTAAGATTTTCATTTGCTTTTTGCAAAAAATCTTTTAAAAAGGCAATTTTTGATTAATTTAGCCTTTTAGAAGCTTCTGCATACCAATAAAAGAATATGTTTCACTGATTTGTGAGGGTTTTGATCCTCCTTTTTATTTTTTATTTATTTATTTATTTATTTATTTATTTATTTATTTATTTATTTTTTTATTATACTTTAAGTTCTAGGGTACATGTGCATAACGTGCAGGTTACATATGTATACATGTGCCATGTTGGTGTGCTGCACCCATCAACTCGTCAGCACCCATCAATTCATCATTTATATCAGGTATAACTCCCCAATGCAATCCCTCCCCCCTCCCCCCTCCCCATGATAGGCCCCAGTGTGTGATGTTCCCCTTCCCGAGTCCAAGTGAGCTCATTGTTCAGTTCCCACCTATGAGTGAGAACATGCGGTGTTTGGTTTTCTCTTCTTGTGATA
>NW_022297625.1:0-1044 GCF_002776525.5 Piliocolobus tephrosceles
AAAAAAACATAAATAAACAAAATAACAACATACTGATAATATGAAATGCTGAACTGGAATTCTCATACATTGATGGCATGACTGCAAAGTGGTACAATCATTTTGAAAAGCAGACCTCCAACCCACACCTGGATAGTCACCCAAGAGAAATGAAAACATGTCCACAGACCTGTTGATAAATGTTATACATAATCTATACATAATCACCAAAATCTCAGCCAGGTACAGTGGCTCACGGCTATAATCCCAGCACTTTAGGCGGCCAAGATGGGAGGATTGCTTGAGACCAAACTGGAAAAACATGATCTATGAAACCTATGAACCTATGGGATGTCCAAACTCTGCCCCTTCCTGAAACCTCAACTGCGGGGTTGAAGGTTGGGGGAATAACATCTTCAAACAGGGCATTTCTGCATCCCAGTGCCACCAACTTTGGAGCAAGGCAAGCATCGTGGCTGCCATTTATAAGGGGAGGACTTCTCTGCCTCAGGTCACACGGTTAATACTCTTCAGATGGCCCAGACTCCGTGTCTAGTGTTCTTTCCATGATCCTCCAACACACACACCTCCCTGGGTGCGGGATGTGGGTAGTTTTTACTATGATCTCTGTCCACTCCACAACGGGGCTCTGAGATGTGGTTCTCTGTCAGGTGGGCCCTGGGCTCATGGACAAGATGATCAGCTCCTCACACAGGAAGATATTCTGAAGGGACCCAGAGCTTCCCAAGAATGCCTCCAACATCTACCCACAAGGAGCTTGGCAAAAATGGGCTTCACTGGTGGAAAGAGATCAGAGCATTCAGATTATTCTCCTGCCTCTTGGATGGAGACCACCAGCATACCAAGGTCTCCCAAAGCCTTTGCACTCATGAAACCTGTTTAAACGTGATTTCCAAACACACTCAACTAGGAGACTCTCTTTCATGTAATCCCTACTTATATCCTACAGAACTAGTGTTTCTACACCCTAGAACAATGCTATTAACTTCCTTGCACTTATACATTGATTTTTTAATGACTTAAGAAAACTTGTTTCCAAGAAAA
>NW_022297626.1:0-2177 GCF_002776525.5 Piliocolobus tephrosceles
TTTTTTTTTTGGAGAGAAGGTCTCACTATGTGGCCCAGGGTGGAATATAGTGGCATGATCATGGCTCACTGCAGCCTTTATCTCCTAGGCTCAAGTGATCCTCCCACCTCAGCCTCCCAAGTAGCTGAGACTAAAGGCGAACACCACCACACTTGCCTAGTTTATTTCTTGTAGAGATGGGGTCTCACTTTGTTTCCCAGGCTGGTCTCGAACTCCTGGGCTAAAGTAATCCTCCTGCCTAAGCCTCTCAAAGTGCTGGGAATACATGCGTGAACCACCACGCCTGGTCTAGCATCTTTTTTTAAGTGACTGTAAATGATATCACACCTTTAATTTCATTGCCCCCTTGCTCATTGCTAGTATAGATGGCTAGTATGAAATAAAATTCATTTTTATACGTTTATCTTATATCCTGTGACTCAGAAGTTTTTTTTATAAGCGGTATGATTTTTATTCAATTACTTTGGAAACCCAATTAATGCTTGAATCCAAAGGGTACAGAAAAAGGCCAAACATTTAAAAATAACAGATTTCATGATGATTTGTATGGGTTTTTTTCCTCATAATACGAATGCTTTCAGCAGGACAGTAAATTGCAAAACCTATCAAATCATATTAAGGCAGAAGACCAAGCTGTGGCTGCATTTAAAGCTATTCCTAGGAAAATAATCTTGGAGTCGGGAGCTCTTCTTCCCAGATGTCTGGTCAACTGACTCAGGAATGGCCAGTCCTGGAGTTGGTAGATGGGAGAAAAGGCCCTACCTCTCTTATCACTGCTCATGCTGCTGGCCCTCTGTGACGAGAACACTGTTCTTGCTTACATTCCTCATGCACACCACTGACCATCCATCTGATTCCTTCTACAGGGTAACCTGAGATAGCCAGGATGTTGGCAGTGATGGACCAGCTCAATGCCATACATCACTGAAGTTGCACAGCAGTTCAGGGAACCATGTACTGTCTGAGACATCATCACAGGTCTGAATAAACACACAACCATCATGGGAGCAGCTGGCGTGGGAAGACCAATATGGTGATCCCAGGTCACATCTTAAAACCAGGCAATATGATCTTTTTTTTTTTTTTGAGATGGAGTTTCGTTCTTGTCGCCCAAGCTAGAGTGCAGTGGCGCGATCTCAGCTCACTGCAACCTCCGCCTCCCAGGTTCAAGTGATTCTCCTGCCTCAGGCTCCTGAGTTGCTAGGACTACAGATGACCACCACCATGCCTAATGTTTTTATTTTTTTGACGGGGTTTCACCATGTTGGCCAGGCTGGTCTTGAACTCCTGACCTCAGGTGATCCACCCCACCCCCTCAGATCCCAAAGTGTTGGGATTACAGGCGCAAGCCACCAAGCCTGGTCTATTTTTTTAGGTGTTTGTATGTACATTCCTTATGATTTTCTATAGAAGAAGCTTTATTCCTTTATCTGCATGACTTTTACTTCCTTTTCTTGCCATGGTCCACTGGCTAGAACTTCCAGTACAATGTCAAATATGAGTTGTGATTGCCTTGTTCCTGATTTTAGGCAGAAAGAATTCAGGCTTTCTCCATTAGGTATAATGGTAGCTGTAGGATTTTTGCAAAATGCTCATTATCCAGTCTACAAAGGTCTCATCTCTTTCTATTTTTGTGAGGATTTTCATCATGAATGGGTGTTGAATTTGATCAAATGCTTTTTCTGAATCAACTGCTATAGTCATGTAATCTTTTAGTCTGATAATACGATAATTACATTGATTTTTTTTTTTTTTTTTTTTTTTTTTGAGATGGAGTCTCTGTCGCTCAGGCGGGAGTGCGGTGGTGCGATCTTGGCTCACTGCAACCTCTGCCTCCCAGGTTCAAGCGATTCTCCTGCCTCGGCCTCCTGAGTAGCTGGGATTACAGGCGCGTGCCATCATGCCTGGCTAATTTTTGTATTTTTAGTAGAGACGGGGTTTCACCACGTTGGGCAGGCTGGTCTTGAACTCCTGACCTTGTGATCTGCCCACCTCAGCCTCCCAAAGTGCTGGGATTATAAGCATGAGTCACCTCGCCCAGGCTACATTTTTAAATATTGAGTCAGCCTTGCATCCCTGGAATAAATCCCACTTGGTGATGGTGCATAATTCTTTGTATATATAGCTGAATTAATTTATATTCATGAGGAATATCTGTTTTCTATCTTTTTTTTTTT
>NW_022297627.1:0-1246 GCF_002776525.5 Piliocolobus tephrosceles
ACCTATATTTGATTTGTTGATCATTCAGATTGTGCAACTTTCACTTTTATATTAAAATTTACTAAATCACAGAAAGCATGTCACAGCTGCAAACTTATTCCTTCTTTCCCCTTTTCATCATTTTTAATTGAGATATAATTGACATACCATAAAATTCATCCTTACATCGTATCTTAACATCAGATAGTAGTATCTAGATTTTAATATACTACTTAAAAATAGTGCTAGTTCTTCTGTCTTCTTCTTTTTCAAAGTTCTTTTGGCTCATCTAGATGTATTACATTTCTTTATAAATTTTAGAATCACTTTGTATCATTTCTAAAGAAAAATATGCCATAGGGATTTCTTATGTGAATTGTATTGGATCTATAAATCACCTGGCTTAGAGATAACTGACATCTAAGCAATATTGAAGCTTTCATATTTTTAAAAGATAATTTTCTTTGGTGTTCTTTTTTTTCTAATATGTGCACAGTTATAGATATTTTTTCATTGATCATGTTTAGGTTGTATTGGATTTTCTGGATCTATATTTTGGTGCGTTGTCAATTTTAGAAAATTATTAATTTTCTATTAGAATATTGTCATAACTTTTATCCTCCTTAAACTCTTATTAAAAATGTGTTAAAATCTCACCTTAACATGGTTATTTTATAAATTTTTCTTGGTGCCTTTTGGTATTTAATTCTGTGTCATACTTGCTTCTATAGTCCAACAATTCTCTCTTCATGTGTGACTAATGGTTTTCTATATTCATTGCTTAAATTAAAAAAAAAAATTGTAACTAGAAGTTTCACTGAGGTTTCTATCAAAATGTTTAGCTATATTTTAACTCTTGCTTTGCTGATGTGTATTTTGTAAGATATATTTAACATCATTATCTGATATTTTACATCTTATTAAACAAATATCTTTTATTTTTGAGCAATAGTTTCTCTTGCCTCTTTTTGCTGCTGGCTCTCAGTCATGATGATACTTTTCCTTATGTACTATTGATTTACTCATAGATGAGCTTATCTTTCTTGGAATTTTATCTACAGGAATTTTTTGATGCTTTTGTTATATATATGTATTATGTTTTATATTTATGTATTATGTTTTATATTTAATTGTGTATGCTGAATTGGGACCACAAATCCAAGTGTAAATTTACAGCTGAAATTTTTAGTCAAGATTAATTATTTATTATTAGCTCAGTACAAGCTCATAAATCCACAAAAAGCCAAATATAAACTGAAAGCTGGAA
>NW_022297628.1:0-4733 GCF_002776525.5 Piliocolobus tephrosceles
GCCTGGTGAAAAAAATGCCCTGGCATAGTTTGCCATACAAAACAACTCTGTATCTTCCCGGTCAGTAGCCTAGAGACTGACTCTGAGCCATGAGAATTCAGAATCAGGGGAAAATGCCAGTCTGAGGCATCTGCCACACTCCTAGCACACCCCCAAAAGTGCCCAGCTACATTTCACTCTACTGTCCTAACAGGTGTCGAAATAGGGAAGAGCAGTGCAATACAGAAAACAGAGCCTGCTGGGCATTAAAAGCCTGGGGAATTCCAGTCCTAGCCCTGCTACCAATCGGTCTGGTCACTTCTCTCCGGTCCTGGTGTGGCCAACAGTTATGCGAGAGGGTGAGGTACAAAACCACAGATGTCAGGCAAGTTCCAACATCCAAAATACATAGAAAATAAAAAGCATTAAGGTGATATCAAGGAATGTATGCCATCAACCAGAAAAGTCACTGAAGTATTCCTTTTTTCATTCTTAAGAAATCAAAAATGGAAGCAGGAAACTGAGCAATCAGCCTACCAAGTTGACTGGGGCAAGAGAATACACTCACGGATTCTGCTCACAACAGCGGGGGTGACAGACCAACAGGAGAACTGCAGAGCGGCCCTCTCTCCTCTGTCCACCCATGCCACCAGCACGTGAGTGCGTCCACACGCAGCGCCCAGTCTCCTGTTCCACTGATGCCAGCGTCCACTCACCACAAGCCTACTAAGTGCCACATGTGCTATGATGCTCCTTCATCTCATCACCATAGACATTCCTGCTGGAGGTGTGCATGTGATAGACAAAAATCACAGAGGCCTAGGGAGGTTGAGACCCGCATTCTCACTGTGGTGAGGGTGTGCTTGAGAGGGACCTCACGACTGGGCCCTCCGTGCCGCTCTCCTCAGTAATCACTCCCAGACTAGAGTAGCGAGGGGGAATTTTCTTCCTCTCACTATTTTCAGCCCCTTGGCTGACCCAGCATTCCCTAGAAAGCTATGAAGTCCTGGCAGCTCTGAGGCCACAAAGCCATAAACGCACAGGACACATAGCCCATCTGTCTCTAATGGATCTTTTACTTGTCATGCTGGTCATTTCTAAGAGCAGATGGGTTAAGAAAGACATGGCAAGTTACCACGAAATGACCCCTCCACTCCTCCCTGGGGGAAGGCTGACTAGCGAGCAGTCAGGCCGGCTTTCTTCCCCCACTCCCTGCATTCTTGTCCCCAAGGAGCCACAGACAATCCCACCAAATATAGGCAGGAGACAGCCGCCTCCTTCCTACAGCTGGAGGGGGGCAGGGTCCTCTCGGGCCTTTCTAACTGCATGAAAACCAACCTGTGTGCTGTACTGACCCAGGCCTCACCCGTGTTGCAGGCATGTACAACACAGGTGCCCAGTGGTATCATCAGGCAGAACTACAAATGTGCTTTCCATCGTTTTCGTACAATGATTCCAGAACCGCTTTCCACACAGCTCCACTTCTCACACATACGACGTGCTTCACGGATTACACAGCATTTTCACCATGCCCCTCATCCGCTCCTCCCAGCAGCCCTGTGTTATCCCTTGAGTATGCTTCCTCATACTGAGGTTTGAAACCAAAACTTTCCCAAGAACATCCAGCTAGTGTTAGAACCAGGGTATGAGGGCTTCTGATTCTAGAACTAGTATTTGCACCACTATTCCACATGGGCCCCTCCAGGGATTTCTGCCTGATCTTAAAATGCAGACAGCAAATTCATCTCTCTACAGTCCTGGGGTTCCCTATAGACAAGAAGTAAAACTTCTAACAGAAAGCTTATAGTTATTTTGAAGGCTACCTGGGATATTTCTTTTAAGTTAGTTTGTTCATGTTTTGGAAAGATTGTTCCAATGTCAATGCGAGTCATGAAGTGTAGAAAGGATTCTATGATGAGACAGAGAAACAATTCAGTGGCTCTTACAACAGTTCAAATGAGGCATGAGGCACAACCGGAAAGGACAGAGGGAAAATGCATTGGAAAGAAATTCAAAATGAAGTCCACTCAGACCCAGGATGGAGAAAAGGGGATTAAGGATGATGGTGGTTTCTAGTTTGAAAGACGGATGAACAAGGATGTCATTAACTACTGCAGAGTGGTATCTGGGGCCTGAGTGCACCAGTTTGTTTAACCATTCACCCGCTGAGCAGTCTCCGGGCTGTTTCCAGTTTCTGGCCTTTATAAATAATGCTGCTATGAACAGATACATAAAGGCTTTTGTGTGAACATAAGTCTTCATTTCTCTGGGATAACTGCCCATGAATGTGAGTGCTGCATCCTATGGCATTTGCCCATTTAGTTTTTTAAGAAACTGTCAAGCTGTTTTCCAGAACGGCTGTACCATCTTCCATTCCCACCAGCCAAGTGTGAGTGATCCCGTTTCCCCGCATCCTCACCAGCACTGGTCTTGTTACTATTTTTTATTTTAGGCATTCTGATAGGTGTATAGTGACGTGGCTTTAGTGCGCATTTTTTCTGATGGCTCATGATGTTGAATATCTTTTCATGTGCTTGTATGTTATCTGAAATGTCTCTTCAGGTCTTTTATTCATTTTCAAAGTAGATGATTTGGTTTCACTGCTGAATTTTGATAGTTCTTTTATATATTATAGATATGAGTCCTTTATCAGACATGTGATTTGCAAATAGTTTCTCCCAGTCTCCAGCTCCTCTCTTCATCTTTATTTTCCATTTTCCATTTTAGTCCATGATCCATTTTGAGTTAATTTTCGTACAAGGTATGAGGTTTAGATCAGAGTTCAGGTTTTTTTCCTATGAATAATCAGGTAGCCTGTAACTTTTTTTAAGAGACAAGGTCTCACTCTCTCACCCAGGCTGGAACGTAATGACAAGATCAGAGCTCACTGCAGCCTCAATTCCTGGGCTCAAGTTATCCTCCTGCCTCAGCCTCCTGGAGTAGCTGGGACCACAGGCAGGTGTCACCATGACCAGTTAATTTTTTTAGTTTTTGTAGAGACAGGATCTTGTGCTATGTCACCCAGGCTGGTGTGGAACTCCTAGGCTAAAGTCATCATCCCACTTATATGGGGCCAGGCAGTGGCACATGCCTGCAATCACAGCACTTTGGGAGGATGAAGCAGGAGAATCACTTGAACCCAGAAATTCCAGACCAGCCTGAGCAACAGAGAGAGGTCCTGTGTCTGCAAAAAATTTTAAACATTAGCTGGGCTTGGTGTTGTACACCTGTGGTCCCAGCTACTTGGGAGGCTGAAGTGGGAGGATCTCTCAAACCTATGAGGCTGAGGCTGCAGTGACCCATGATTGCACCACTACACTCCAGCCTGGGAGAAAGTGAGACCCTGTCTCCAAAAAAAAAAAGAAAAAAAAAAAAAAAGCTAGAGCATCATCCATATTAAAGACAGGTATTGTCTTTTTGAACATTTAATTACAGTTATATAATGGACATGTAAAATGTCCAGTTTGAAAGTTTGAAAAACATATAACTCTAAGTATTCTTACCTTAAAATTCTGATTCCTACCTAAGATATCGCATACTGTTTACATAAGTATCACAATGCCTGGACAACGACTAAAAATGTGTACGAGGGAGAAAAATGAGCATGTATGCATATTAATTAAGGTATATTTCCCCCTTATTACATAAAAAAGTAATCACGGCAAACCTCTGTGACTGTATTTAAAGCAAGCCTACAGTTTTACCTCTCCGTATTATAAAATGCAAGGCTAAAATTCAAATACTAAACATTTCCTGAAGCCAAGGGTAGTTTACTTAAAATAAATGCCTAGGGTCTCTATCGAAAATATGAAAAAGTTAGCCACTTCATAGCCATTCCAATCTAAGTTCAGCTTTTTCTTTTTTAATTGACACATAATTGTGCACTGTACATATGTATGGAGTACACATAGTGATGTTATAATACATGTAATGTATGTGATCAGTGTAATTAGCATAACTGCCATCTCAAACATTTATCATTTCTTTGTGTTGGTAACGTTCAACACCCTTCCTCCAATTATCTGGAACTATATATATATATATATTTTTTTTTTTTTTTTGAGAAAGTCTCTTGCTCTGTTGCCCAGGCTGCAGTGCAGTGGTGTGATCTCAGCTCACTGCAACATCTGCTCCCCAGGTTCAAGCTATTCTCCTGCCTCGGCCTCCCTGGTAGCTGGGGTTACAGGCACACACCACTATGCCCGGCTAATTTTTGTATTTTTAGTAGAGACAGGGTTTCACCACGTTGGCCAGGCTGGTCTCAAACTCCTGACCTCAGGTGATCCACCCAACTCAGCCTCCCAAAGTGCCAGGATTACAGGCATGAACCATCACGCCTAGCCTGAAACTATATATTCTTAACTATAGTCATCCTATGTTATAGAACAGTAGAACTTGTTCCTATCCAGCTATAATTTTGTATCCTTTAACAAATTTCTCCCTATCTCTCTCTTCCCCCACCCTTGTCACCCTCTAGGAGCCTCTGTCTACTTTCAACTTCTATGAGATCCACTCTTTTTTGCCTTCCACGTAAGAGAACATGTGCTGTGTAACTTTCTGTCCCTGGCTTATTTCATATCTTCCAGTTCCATCCACGTTGCTGAGAATAACAGGACTTCATCCTGTGTTATGGCTGAATAGTACTCCACTGTGTATAAAGACCACATTTTCTCTATCCATCATCTGCTGTTGGACACCAAGGCTGGTTCCATATCTTGGCTATGGTGAACAGTGCTGCAGGAAACACAGAGGTG
>NW_022297629.1:0-2591 GCF_002776525.5 Piliocolobus tephrosceles
AGAACCCATGAGAAGAATCATGTTGACTAGAAGAGCAAAGAAGATTAATTTGTCTGACTAAGCCATCATGGAGTCAGCAGTGAGCAAGCAAAAAGGGCATACAAGCAGCACGCTGGAGTAGTACTAGAGAGAATTGTTTATTAGTCTGGCATAAAAATAGAACAGGAGTGACATTGTAGATGCAGTTTTTAATATATATGCTCATGACAATCAGCAGGCTCTCGCACATATTAAAATAGCGCGCAAATGGTAGCTTATGAAAGTTCTGCCACAGTCTGAGGAGTCTGCAAATATTCAGTAGGAGAGAGGGAATAAGAAAAATCAAGAGGATATCCCTGTGCTGATTTCGGCCCTTACAGTTTTTCTATTCATGGGTAGTATAACTGATGTTCATCAACGTGAGAAGACACACCTGAATGCATTGAACTAATAAGATTATAATCAACATTGACACAACATTTGAACCATTTTACATTTACAGCTTCAGACAATTAATTGCATTTATGGGGGTTCTTGGTGTGGGTCTGCTCTTCAAGTGACTCTCAACTCACCATAGACTCTCACGGGTAGCTTAGAGAACCCACAAGCAAACGTTTTCTCTATGGCAACAGTGCCTCGGCGAGTTCTCCTGCTAAGGGCATGTATGGCTCACGGTCGTGGTGAACATTGGCTTCAGGATGTAAGCAAAAGCATTTATATTCTTTTTTGCAACTACTGCTAAGTGCAGTTGTAGTTTACCATCCAGCATCATAGATGCATAACTTTTCCAGAACTGTTGCTAGAATGGGAGCTGCCCAGTAAATAAGCAAAGTCCAATATAGGCTAAAGGATGTTGCCAACAGCAGAATTAAATTTGTATCCCACATAACCTTCATGACCTTGAATGAAGAATTTAAATGTTCTGAGATCCATTTTCTTCATTTTTTGAAATAAGTGCAATAATTTCTATTTCCCTTCAATGTGAGGATGGCTACATTAAATATCATAAAAAGATAATAATGGTCTTCAAAGTAATAGACACTTGTAAGATATTAGTTGCAATTATGATATTAATCATAAGAACTGTCTTTCAACCATTGAGTAATTCACCCTGAATACATCAAACTGAAATTCCATTGGGAACTCTAACCATATAGAAAATTGAAGGGGTTTCCTTCTTTTTTTTTTTTTCTTTTAAACAATACCAGCTCCCAATCTCATTTGAAATCATTATTGTTTTTACGTTTTACAAGCCAGACTTATAGCCTTGTTTTCTAAAGACTAGGGTATAATGAAATACCACTTTGCATTAAAAGGTTTACAGATTTAACAGGATCATGTATTTATTTCTTTTTCATAAGAAAAGAAATCATGCTGAAAAGAATTGCATTACTGTTTAGAATCTCTCTACTCCTCAAATGTTGCCCACAGAATGGTTAATCAGAGATATTACTCTATATCTCAGAGAGCTCTGTGAGGAACAGACAAAGTTTCACTTTTTTAGAGTAAGGGAAGAAGTAGCTTTTTGCCTGTTTAAGCAGAAACGTTTGTATTTCAATTGACATTATCCCTTGGCATTTTAGAGTTTTCAGCACAGCTCTCACAGGAAAGTGGTTCCTTAATTAAATTCTCTTGTTTTAAATTTGTGTACTAGACTAGAGAATATGCTGGAAGTATAGCATTGATGGTGATTATTTGATTATTTTAGGCTCCTGTAAAGAAAAGTATATATCATGAAAGCACATGGTATTGAACCACAATAAAGAGACATATACAGTCATCTCTTACCATAAGGCACTGATTGGTGGATTCTAATGATCCAGAACTGTATGCCACTGGATTGCTACCCTTCTTCCTCCTCTGAATCCACTTACAGGAGAAATAAGAAAATTGTCAGAAACAAGCCCATTTTGGACACTTGTCTCAAAGCTGGTCATTAGAACCCATCTGACTTGTCCACAGGCTTAGCCCTGTCTTCTAAAACTACCAGCTGTAAAAACTGCAAGGTATCTTAGATGACACCAATCCCTATACCCACGTCTCACAGATAGAAGAACTGTGTCTCAAAAGGTGGAAAAATTTATCCAGTATTCTAGGAAAAGGTAATGGCAGAGTCATGGCCCAAAAACCAGGTCCCCAATTTGTACTGTAGACTGATCACTTTCAGTGTTGCACATGATCACTAACATCTGGCTAACACACATTTCTTCGAGATTCCAGAGTCAATGAAGAGTGATTGGGCTGAGATTATAATTGTTCAGTCAATTTCTCTTGGCTCCCTTACCTTATACAGTCTTCTTTCTTCATGCCCATCTCCTCCACAAAGCTACTAGTCCCTAAAACTGGCCGCTTAGCATTATCATCTGAGATTAGTTAAAATGATAGGTGTCAGGGCTCTACTTAAAACTAGTACATACGAACTCTTAGGAGAAGATCCAGTTGTCTTTAATTTTAACAAAGTTATTGTGATGCATGGTAAGTTTGGGAATTTACTAAGATACAGCTCCTAGAAAGCAGGGACACATTCATCATCTTACAACCTAATGTCTAGTATGAGGTAGACCTCAGTAAGTATTTCATATATATTAATGATTAAATTGGCTTCAAGTCAC